>NW_028191129.1:0-33477 GCF_048542155.1 Nylanderia fulva
TTACAGAATCTTAAAACATATCTGAAAAATAATGTATTTAAAATATATAATGACATTAAAAACTTGCAATAACAAAAATATAAACATTAAAGACTTGCGACAAAAAAAATTAATTTAAAAACTTAACATACATATATTATATAACATACATATATATACATATATTACATGAGGTGAGACACGGATGTGATTTATTTATAATAAATAAACGTTATTTGAATGTAATGTATAAAAAGATTGTGAAATAGTTACATGTTTGAACACATAAACGCTATCTAGCTATCCAAAAAAAAAGTGTATTACCACACACACACACACACACGCGCGCACGCGCACGCACGCACGCACGCACGCACGCACGCACGCACGTATACATTCTTCTTTATAATGCTCAGAATAAAAAATCAGCACATGATCCACATTCTCTCAAAAACCATGAAATATGACACATTTTTCATACATAATTTCCAATATTTTTAAACATAATTAATTGTAACAATAATTTTTGGTATCACTAGTCTAGGTTTCATCACAGTAATAATTTAAAATATGATATTTAGTATTAAGGCAGAAAATCTATAACTTGGCAAAAATAATCTTATTTATTTTATGATCTCCTTCGACAGCGCACTGCTGATTTCACTAAAACATCTGATAGCTATTACATTGACTTTGCAACCATATTTTCTAATTGTATTCCGATTAACTTCTTCACAATTATTTTTATTAATCAGTGTAATTTCTGTAACATGTAATGTTACGAAAATTGTATGTTACTTTGCACTTATTATTATATTAATTTTATAAATATAATTAACTTTTTTATAATTTTTATTATTATTAGCATAAAATACATATTTATAAATATATAATTTTAATATTGATTGATATAATATAAAAAACACTGATGTATACCTTAATTATATATTAAATAATGCAGAACATTACACAAAACATTTTAAAACTATTATAATTATATATAATGAATATTTCAGATTTTTATACGATAATGAATAAAATAGACAAAAATATAAAATAATATCAATTGTGTGTATGTGTGTGTAAAATGAAGACGAGTAATAAGTCATAATGAGTCAATGATCGATATTTATCAATTTGTTGCATATTGAATATCATCCAACTATCCTCTTGAAAAAATAATAGTTTTGATTTTCTGCTTGAATTTGCGCATACCATGGAATATAAAAAAATCGTAAAAATCGGGATATGTTTCTGTAATATAAGTAATAGGTAAGCAATCAATCTCTAATTCATTAATATTTTCTATGGACCATCGGAAAAATGTTTCGTACACCGGATGACTATAATCTCGTATTATTTTTATGAGAGGACAATGCTTTTCCAAATCCCAATTATGCAAGTAACGTAGATCATCATCTGTTTGTGATTCTGCAATTTCCCTCATAAAATTAATAAAACTTGGGCGATGTAATTGGCTAAATTCACAAAAAATTTAAAATATGTAGAAAAACATTACAAATACGTGAAAATTGTTTGTGTAATATTTATGTTATAAAACATTTTAATAAATACTAAGAAACAAAATATAAAATTGCATTTTTCTTTATAAATTTGTTATATCCCCCAAAGATATACAATAGATATAACTATTAAAAGTTAACTAATATTAAGAAATGGGTACTCGTATTGCATCCGCAATTACGACAGACACTGACCGCGTTAAAAAACGCATACGATGCGAGGTATACGCGGAATCAGAATTACGACAGATAATGACCGCGTTAAAAAACGCATACGATGCGAGGTATACGCGAAATCAGAATTACGACAGATAATGACCGCGTTAAAAACGCATACAATGCGAGATATACGCGGAACAGAAATTGATCAACGTGCAAGCAAAGCAGAAGGACTTTAAATCTGCTTCGCTTGCACCTAGATTCTCGACCGGGGAAACCTGTTGCCAGGCACCCCTTCCGATCGGGAAAACTCCAAAAAACAACGATATAAAAAGAGAGTAGAGACGCGACAGCTCGCTCAGTCGCAGACACAAATAATCGCTCTAACCACGATCTCGCTAAACCGCGCGCGCACCTAGCATCGACTCGCAGTTGTGCGCGATACGCGGAGTAATAGAAAGTCAGTGCCGCACACACGATAAAGCTTCAGTGTATTAATAGTGGAATAAAATAAAGACCAAGTGGTTGAAGTTGAATAAAGAATTTTAATACAAAAAGTGTAGTGCATTTTCTACAAACACCCGACAAGTCCTGACGCCCCGGATTCCCATCCCAATTTGGCGCGACCCTTAAGTGTCTCTCCCGAGGCACACAACAAATTTATATATCTATTTATATATCTTATATTTATATTATGATAATAAAGAATATAACATAATTTTAAATGCAATTAAATAATATATTATTTAATTTTTCATTAAAGCACTAAAACAGATTATATTTGAACAAAGTATTGAGAGAGTTATAAAATGATTTTGAACAATAACAAAACAAATTAAAAGAAAATAAAGACAAAACAAAAAATTAGAAAAATAAGTAGGTAGATCTACGAGAGAAGAATAATGAAAAATGGAGAAGGTAATGGAAAAGAGATGTTAGATATTTAATAACCTGTTAAAAAAGATTAGAAAACAAATAAAAAATAGCAAAAGATGCAATTAAAAGAAAAGAAATTATAAGAATTATGGACAATATACATATATATAAATAAGGGAAATAATAAAAAGAATAAAAATAATTTTAAAAATTATTTTCAAAAAATAACAAATTATGAAACAAAAATAAACAAAACAACAATGAATCTGCATATGAAAGAGAGACAACGATAAATCAACAACTTCTTTCTACAAAAGCGGTTTTCATAGTAAAAATAATGAAATTAAAAATAAATATAGTAGAAAAACGAGAAAAATAGCGGAATTGTAAAACTAAAAAACACCATTATGAAATAATGTCAGAAGAAGCAAGAAAATTAAGGGACATTTTATAAAACTTCTATTATTATACATTATTTAAGTTATGTAATTTTATTTTTTTTATATTATATTCTATATTGTATTACTCACTTGCTGTTTGTATATAAACGAACGATTTTCCAAAATATTTGTTCGGTTAAGGCGTGTTGCATCATGCGCAGTATAAAGGGTGTTTAAATCAAAATTATATATATTAGATGTATTTTAAATATATATATTTATTATAATAGTTGCTTGTAAACATTGATTTTATTGATTTTATAAAGAAAAATTATATATATATATACCCGCTAAACATGAAACATACAGGGGATGTTACATTTCGGCAATAATATTGCAAATTTGAAACGTTACATAAATATGTTTATGAAATGTTTCGTAAACGTTTCAAAATAACATTTCAATTGCAACATTCATGCACTGTTCCAGAAATGTAACATTTTGGCTGTTATATCGATAATTTGAAATGTTAGGAAAGAAATGTTTGGCAACATCCTAGAAACATTTCATTTGGGATGTTCAGTTTGTAACGTTCAGAGACATTACAGCATTGTTACATTTGCGACGTTCATAAAACATGTATTTTAAAACATTCCATAAACGTTTCATTTGGGATGTTTAGTTTGTAACCTTAGAGACATGACAGCAATGTTACATTTGCTACGTTCATAAAACATATATTTTAAAACATTCCATAAACGTTTCATTTGGGATGTTTAGTTTGTAACGTTCAGAGACATTACAGCAATGTTACATTTGTGACATTCCTGAAACATTTAATTTCATAATATTCTATGAACGTTTTATATGAAACATTTACTTTGTAACATATTCAAAAATATTACACTGCATTGCAGATTTTATATATTTGTGTTTGTACAATTGTTTTTGTACAATTGTGTTACATCAACGTTTTTGAAATAATAACACAAAAGCTTTTTAGTAAATATCAGGTACGTATATATATACATTAATATAAATAAGGTACGTATATATACATTAATAAATAAAGTACGTATACATTAATAAATCACTGAATTTTTAATATTTTATAAATTTATAATATTTTGAAAATAGTTTTTGTTTAACGTTTCATGCAAAACATAGTTAAGTAAACAAAAGTATAGTTTCATATTTTTATTTAAAAAATGTACAAATATTTAATTGAAATATTTATAAATAATCGTGTTTTATACATATATGTACTCAATTTATCTTTGCGACAGTCGAAAAAAATATTTCACTCGTGGTGACTTAAAAAAAATCTATTGTAACATATTTACTATACCACAAATATCTCATACATGTTCCAAGAATGTTTTAGGAATCTATAATAATCACCGCTCGTTCGTTAGCAACGAGTTGATACGCGTAACTAGGGAGCGCGGCGTTTCGTCTCAGGAGCTTTCGTATGTGAATAAGAATACCCAAATATAATAATAAGACAATTGTGTTTGTTGGGCTTTATTGGAGGTTTTATAAGTCGTTTTATAATTAAATTTTAAATTCATCTTTATTTATAACTGGAAGCAATGGATCTGCCTGTTGGTGACGTTCGAGATTCCTGCCATGTAAGTATATATTGTGTATATATATATTATTTTAATAACGTTAAATACCATAAAATCTTAAAAACTACGTATTAACTATATGAGCATCTCATGTGAATGATTTTAATTTTTTCAGTGATTTTTTTATCAAGTCAATAATAGCAATACTGACATAAAAATTAAAACAATAATGGCTAAAATAAAAAAATGTTTTGTTACAAAACGTCATATGAGACGGATGGTAAAAAAAGAATTAATACACATCTTGCAGTTGAATCGACAATTAATTCAGACGAATAATTTGCCTAATAACATAAAAACAATTATAAATGTAGATACTGTCATAAATGTAAATACTACAAATATAAATGTAGATACTGCAAAGAAACATAATGAAAAACAAGAACAATGTGAAAACCATGATAATGTGATTCCCGAGATTCCAGAAAAAATTGAGATTGAACCATTGGAATATATTGATGTGATTGAAGAAATTAACTGTTCAGATACTTCTTTATCATTTGAAAATTTATGTAATAATCTCCCTATTGTAAATGATTTCATAGTTAACGCTGTGAAACAATGGTTTTTAAAATACAGACATTTGCTTAGTCAATCTGCCATGAATGAATTGTTGGGTATTCTACGAGTGATATTTCCACAATTAGCAAAAGACTCGCGAACTCTTTTAAAAACACCAAGTTCATGTCCATATGAACTTAAAAGTGTTCCTCCAGGTTTCTATTGTCACATTGGCATAGAGAATGGACTACGTAGGATAATTAATAATAGTTTAAATATGCAAAAACATTTGATGCAAAATGTAGAAATAGTATTACCTCTTAACATAAACATTGATGGTTTACCGATATCTAATTCTTCAAAAAGTCAACTCTGGCCTATTCTTATCTCCATAGATCTAAATCTGGTTGATAAAAATATTAAAAAACCTTTTGCGGCTGGGATATATCACGGACACAAGAAACCAGCCTATGTAGACCAATTTTTAACTGAGTTTATAACAGAGTTCAAACATTTAGAACAAAATGGTTTTAACATAAATAAAAAAATAATAAAAGTAAAGGTTGGTAAACTTCTTTGTGATGCTCCTGCAAAATCATTTATTTTATGTATTAAAGGTCATACAGGCTATAATGCCTGCACAAAATGCATTCAAGAAGGGACCTTTGTTAATGGAAGAATGACTTTTTTACAAACAAATGCACAATTGCGGACTGATTTCAGTATCAGAAATAAATTAGATGAGGAATTCCATAAAGATACAAGTCCTTTCGAAAAGCTAAATATTGGTTTCGTATCTCAAGTTCCTCTCGATGGCATGCATCTTGTATTTCTAGGCGTAGTTAAAAGATTAATTATGTTTTGGATAAGAGGGAAAAAAAATCATCGTTTACCCGAGACTGATAAAAATGATATTAATAATCAATTATTGTTTTTGAAGAATTATGTGCCGAAAGATTTTCCACGCTTGCCAAGAAGTTTAGAGGACATTGAATACTATAAAGCCACTGAATTAAGGCAATTTTTATTATACACCGGACCAATTGTTTTAAAAAAGATTGCAAACAAAAATATATACACACATTTCATGGCCTTATCCTGCGCTATTCGAATTTTATGCAGTCCTGCATTATACAGAATTTATAATAATTATTCATTGAAACTACTCGAATACTTTGTTCAAAAATATGCAATACTTTACGGAAAAGAATATATTACTCATAATGTTCATGGCCTTATACATTTGCCCATAGATTGCTTGCAACATGGTCCACTTGACACTTTCAGTTGTTTTAAATATGAAAATTATTTATTTGAGATAAAAAAAACAATTCAAGCTACAAGAAATCCTTTACAACAAATTTGTAATAGGTTAAAAGAACAAGAATATATGCAAAACAATGATAATGAAAAAACGTATCCAATTTTACGTCAGCAATGTACTGATCAATTTCATAAACAAGATTTTATATTCTACAAAACAGTAATCATTGAAAAGTTTGAACTAAGCACATGTGATAAAGATAATTGCGTTATGTTAAAAAACAATTGTGTATTTTGTGTCGAAAGTATTTATAAAGAAATCAAGACTTCAGAAATCTTTTTAAAGGGAAGAAAATTCATTGAATCAAAACCATTTTTCAGTTCACCTTGTTCCTCAGAATTATTTAATATTCAGCAAACACAACATTTGTCATATGATTTGTACACAGTCAATATTCACGACATTAAAGGGAAATGTGTGAAATTTCCTTACGACGATGGTTTTAGCATCATGCCATTGATTCATATGCAAGAATAATATAAAATATAATATAATTGCAAATAATAGTTTAGGTATTTTTTAGTAGGTACGAGTATATCATATTATAACATTATAATAATGTTTATTAATTGAAAATTAAATGGTTTATATGCTTTGCAGACTTGGTCAGTGATTGAATTTATCAATATAGAAGGCCAATCAAACGCTGTAGAAGTTGTACCAACCTCATGGATGACATTTACAAATGATCAAATAATGTGTAAATGGCCGGAAAAAAATGTTAGGAAATATATATTACGGAAAGAACCCCCAAAAGACAATTGGCAAAAATACATAGTGCAACTAATATTTCAAAGTAGTAAGTATTGTCATAAAAATATTGATAGTATATAATAAGATAATATCTTAATTAAACATGTTTTATATTAAAAAAATGACTTTTTCGTATTTAATATATCAAATCATAACTTCCCAATATTTATGAATACGGTTATGGAAAAGACTTATATAAATCATGTAATACAAATGTATGTATATATATAGACAATTAATAAAATAATTTGTAATTACAGATTCATATAAGGAAGCTATAGATGTTGTACATAAAAAAATTCGAACCGATACATCAGATACATCATGTTCGCAATTAGGCCGAGGGAAAAGAAAAAAGAAAACATTCCAACCAGTTACAGCAAACAACTTAAATGATGACGATTCAAATCCGCGAATGACACCATCTCCGTTAATGACTGTCATGGATTTGCATTTAGAAAATGAACAGTTGACAAATGATATAACAATAAATAAATATATATATTATTTTTATAAATCTTTAACATTATTTTTTTAACTTGCAAATAAAGTAATGCTTAATAGTGTAATTTTTTATACATTTAGATTTGATTAATGATGATAACCAAAACTTGGACAAGGATATCGAAAATATGGATGAAACAGCAATAAACGTGAGTCAAAATAAAAAGAATAATATTGCCTCTGAAGACCATGTAACTTCTGATGAAGGTATAAACAAATAATTTTTGGTACAATAAGGTATTAAACAATACAAGTCGATTTTAAGTAATCCCGCTTAATATATATATAGTGTCTATTAATTTATTAATTTAATATTAAATAAATACAATAATGATACTAAAAATTTCCATTATTTAGATCCTAAAGATGCTGTTAATCCAGTAAATAATATGATACCAACCGATATCATTTTTGAAAATTTTCCAGCAGGTAATCATTCATATTTATTGTTCTTTTGTTTATAGTAATATAATTTGTAAATTTATATTTCAGATAGTCAGAATATTGTTTCAATCCTGCAAAACACGATTGCGATTAAAAAATTATTGGAACAACAAAATGCATTTTTAAAGCAATTAGAGCGTACAAATAATTCGCTTCCACTGCTCTCAGCATCTGGTTCAAGCTGTAGTAGTACTTTTTCTCTTATTCCGAACAAACCTTTCAAGAAATTTACAAAATTACTTGATTTCGACATCGCATTAAAAACTAATGAGGAAGGACAAAAACAAATGGTAAAAATAGTCTACATTTCTTATTTCTTGTTTTTTGAATATTTGAGACAAAATTCAAGGTTCGAGCTGGTAAAATAATGTAAATGGTTAGAAAGAAATTGCTTTCAAAAGCAATTTTGATTGTTCAAGCTTGATTAAACTAGGATTATTTTATAACATTCATTATAATTTCATTGTACCATTGTTGAATATGCCAAAACTACTGATATCTATTTTTAAAAAATATATATTTAACCCTTTTTCCTTCTGACTAACTGACTTTAATTGAAATTAAAATAGACAAAAAGGATGCTCAATATTTACCAGAAAAGGCTCGAACAATTGTATATATATATATATGTATTTACATTTTTTTCGTAGGAAACATTTGTCTATTTATTAGGAGGCACTTCTCCCCACGATCAAATAAAAGCTGGACTAGAAAAAATATTTACTAATAAATTGGGTACAAAATGTTCTTGGATGGGTCGCAAAGGCAACTTCGAAGTGAACACACTAATAATTATGGACATTTTAAAACGTATATAGAAATGTAAAAATATATAATTATAAAAAATTAATGCTTTTAATAGCATAATAATTGTACCGGTACTATATTAACTTTTTTTTTGTTACATTTGTAGGATCGACTAGAAAACACTTTCCATTTTTGACAGATAAACAATTTCAGAACTATGTGTCAGCTTGGTTAAGGCACTCAAAAACGCGCTACGACAGAGAACTAGTATGTTTTACGTTTTACTTGTATATTTTAGTTTTCGATATAACAACATATTTATTATTACTTTTATTTTTTACAGGCAAAGCAACAACGTCAATAAGTTTTATCATTTTTTAAGTATCACAATAATAGTTACTTGTGTATTTAGTGTATTCATGAATTTTTTATTTTTACGTTAAAATCAAAGAGAAATTAATATTTTTATATTAAAATGTTGGCTTGTATTAAAATTATTTAGCGATGAATGAATGCAATTAGATGATAACTTATATATATTACTAAAACTTCTTATTGCCCACATTAACAGCACTGACCATATTAGTTGTGTTAGCGATTTGTGTTATTATGTATCTTATAAGTTAATTATATATGTGTGTGAACTATTAACTTGCTTTTTCTTTATTCCAAGTCAGCAGAACGGAATTTCATATTTACCAATAAATAAATTTTAATTGTACATTATTATATAATAAATGGACACCATTATTCTCGCTGTTTATTAATTAGGTACAATTAATATTTATTTTCAAGCGAATAAATACACGTTCTGTTGAGCTTCCAAGAACGTTACAAATATTGACAACGTTACAAATTGAAATTTGTGATGTTACTTTAATGTTTTTAGAATAACATTATTGAGGTGTTTCAATTACATATAATATAACATTGCAGATTGGTTACATAAACGTTAGAATAAAAATATTACACTTGAAACGTTACTGCGCTACAATAATTAAGGTCACCTAGATATCAATAAAACGTTCATACATAATAAATACAAATGTTTCAGTAATGTCTCATATACGTCCCAAAAATGTTACAATTGAGATGTTTCATATGGAACATAATTGAGATAAAAAATTTCTAGTCGCAATGATATTACTTAAACGTTTCTGCGATGTACACTGAAATGTTTCTCGGATGCTATATCTAAGTTCCTTAAACGTTCCAGGAACGTCACAAATGGAACGTCCTATATGTAACATAAAATAGATAGGACATTCTGGGTTACCGACATGTTTTATATGTGTTTCTGAGATATACCGACAAACATCACACTGCCACAATGTGATGTTACTGTAACGTGCTTGAAACGTAATTTTGTTTAGCGGGTATTTGAACAAAGTATTGAGAGAGTTATAAAATGATTTTGAACAATAACAAAACAAATTAAAAGAAAATAAAGACAAAACAAAAAATTAGAAAAATAAGTAGGTAGATCTACGAGAGAAGAATAATGAAAAATGGAGAAGGTAATGGAAAAGAGATGTTAGATATTTAATAACCTGTTAAAAAAGATTAGAAAACAAATAAAAAATAGCAAAAGATGCAATTAAAAGAAAAGAAATTATAAGAATTATGGACAATATACATATATATAAATAAGGGAAATAATAAAAAGAATAAAAATAATTTTTAAAATTATTTTCAAAAAATAACAAATTATGAAACAAAAATAAACAAAACAACAATGAATCTGCATATGAAAGAGAGACAACGATAAATCAACAACTTCTTTCTACAAAAGCGGTTTTCATAGTAAAAATAATGAAATTAAAAATAAATATAGTAGAAAAACGAGAAAAATAGCGGAATTGTAAAACTAAAAAACACCATTATGAAATAATGTCAGAAGAAGCAAGAAAATTAAGGGACATTTTATAAAACTTCTATTATTATACATTATTTAAGTTATGTAATTTTATTTTTTTTATATTATATTCTATATTGTATTACTCACTTGCTGTTTGTATATAAACGAACGATTTTCCAAAATATTTGTTCGGTTAAGGCGTGTTGTATCATGCGCAGTATAAAGGGTGTTTAAATCAAAATTATATATATTAGATGTATTTTAAATATATATATTTATTATAATAGTTGCTTGTAAACATTGATTTTATTGATTTTATAAAGAAAAATTATATATATATATATATATATATATATGTATACAGGGTAATAATTCAAAAACAAATAAAAAATAGCAAAAGATGCAATTAAAAAAAAAGAAATTATAAGAATTATAGACGATATACACATATAGAAATAAGGGGAATAATAAAAAGAATAAAAATATCGCGTAAAAGTGAAATATAATTATTAAAACAATAAGTTGTAAGAATAAGATAATCACAAAGAGAATATTTAACAGGGTATTTTACATCTTTAACACATTATTTTGCATGAACGTAAGTATCTCATAAAATATTAATTTTTCGTCGATCTTGTTTTAAAAATTTTGTATATAAAATATTGAGAAAAATCAAAATTTTTGAAAAAAACTATATAGTTTATAAATTTATATATCAATATAGTTAGAAGCAAAATCGTCTCCCAATTATCTCAAGAATCTTCCATTAACAGGTTTACTACTAATTCTGTGATATCCTGCATATATATTCTGCATATGTACAATATAAATTTAAATATTAATTAAAGAATATAGATATATACGTATCAACACACGGACATAAGCGCGCGTGAGTGTGTGTGTGTGTGTGTGTGTGTGTGTGTGTGTGTCTGTACTATTATAAAATTAATATTTAATTATAAATCCAAATATATAAAGAATTAATTATCTTATAACTTTACACATTAACTACATCAACATATTCACAAATTTATTTATAATATATATTTTGATACGTACAATATAAAATCATTACCTGATTAAAGCAGCGATTATTTCGTCGCACCGAAAATTGTCGAAAACATCGATGATATGAACACGCGGCCAAGAACAACACGTGTGAAACGCGTGGCATCGAACATATCATTCTAAATACAAGCCGCACGATTACGCACCCCTGTCGCGCAGCCTGCGGTCTAATCAGTTTGTGGTCGTGAGAAGAAAGACTAACATCTCAGCAACTAACTTCGGTAAGTCATATACATATAAGATTCTGTAAACTATCGTTCTAACATCATCATCGTCTTTAATGAAATGTAGAATCAGTTAATTAGTAGTCAGCAATTAAGTTCGTTTATTATTAATAATTTATTTCGCGAGAACGACTAGCATTAAGCGACGGAACATTGTCATTTTTATGAACTTTTCGGGATCTTTTCGTGAATTTTTGAGATATTCGCATCTTATTTATTGGTTCCGTGATTATAATTATGATTTTACATATAGTTTTGCAATAGATATATTTCGGACGTACTTTAATGTTACTCTTGTCGTTCGCGCATAAAAACTTGTTTACGCGCATCGACTCGTTATATCAGGTGTTCGAAATATCCAGATCTTATTTCATTTTATTATAATTCCAGATGTACTCAAACACCGAAATGGCAGATGTAAGTATATTATTTTTCATTATAAAATACTATTATTTTTTATTATAAAAAACTAATACTCTTTATACATTTCAGATACCGATGAATGAAGCCGAGCCCGTCGCCGCCGGCCCCGTCGCCGCCGGCCCCGTTGCCGCCGACTATCGTAGAAGTTAGTTAAATTTTAATTTAATTAAATTGATATAAGCTAGATTAATAGTAGGAATACTAGGCCGGTTCTAACCCGGGTCCTCTGAGGGGGGTGCGGGGCGGGGGGGTATTCGGTGGCGAGGGGGTATGACGTCACGCGGGCGGGGGGGTCTTATCAGCAGATAAGCTTATCTATGTTTATAAACAAAAGATAAACAATATCTATTACAAAGGGCTGCCGACAATCGGGGGGGGGGGGGGAGTTGCGTTTCTTCTCTTCATACGTTTATGTTTATAAACAAAAGATAAACATTCCAGCAATATCTATTACAAAAGGGCTGCCGACAATCGGGGGGGGGGGAGGGGTTGCGTTTCTTCTCTTCATACGTTTATGTTTATAAACAAAAGATAAACAATATCTATTACAAAGGG
The DNA here is from genome assembly GCF_048542155.1 of Nylanderia fulva. Taxonomy (NCBI): domain Eukaryota; kingdom Metazoa; phylum Arthropoda; class Insecta; order Hymenoptera; family Formicidae; genus Nylanderia; species Nylanderia fulva. The sequence goes on from NW_028191129.1 coordinate 12,950, forward strand.
CTGCCGACAATCGTTGGGAGGGGGGGGGGGTTGCGTTTCTTCTCCTTATACGTTATCTGTATATTTCTAAGAAATATAATCAAATTCTAAGAAGGGCCACCGCTTGACATACGCCGACAATCAAGGGGGTTGCGTTTCTTCCCCCATACGTTATCTGTATATTTCTAAGAAATATAATTAAATTCTAAGAAGGGCTGCCGCTTGGATCCGAGCGCCGACAATCAGTTCTCTGAAAATCTAAGATAATCAAATTTTAAGAAGGGCCACCGCTTGGCATACGCCGACAATCAAGGGGGTTGATACATGATCTATACGTATATTTCTAAGAAATACCAGCGCCGATAACCAGCGGCTGCAGGAATTTATAAACAAAACAAGCGCCGAAAATTTACGTCATCTAAATTTTTCTCGTTCGTACGTTGACGAACAAAGGGTTGATTGGGATATATAACGAGGACCGATGCCGCTGCCGGGCCATAGTACCACTGGCGAGCGCACGCTTTCCTCAAGGAAAAATAGCTGTGAGAAAAAAAAGTTTAGTGTGCAATTAAAGTAGTTTTTTCTGTGCAGTACAAGTGAATTTTTACAAAAATGGAGAACGCGGTAAAAAAAGATCATTCGAGGTGTTTTGAGAATGTTGAGAGATGGTATAGATATCTCGATGAATGCTATTATGATGAAAAAAAAGATGACCCGTTTCATTTTAAACGTGAAGCGGTGACTTCGGTTGTGCAATTCGTAAGAAATCGCGAACTTGGTGTGCAAAAACCGCATACAAGAGATGTTGCCGATTTCCTAGAAATTCACGAAGACATTTTAAGAGTGACTGGTGGGTTATCCAAATGCACCAGATCGTCTAAACGACACAAGCGAGTCGCATGCTATCAGCGTCGCTACAAAAATTGCGCAGAATATTTTACTGTGGACAACCTTTATTTTGCCGACATGGATATGCCTTCACCATCGGTATCATGCAAAACACAATCATCTGATTATGATTCAGACCAAGAAATAGAGGAGTCAGATAGGAGAGAACCGTCATCATCATCATCATCGCCAGATTTCTTGTCGGCAGCCTATTTATCTTTTCTGTGATTAAATAGGTGTACAATATATGCGAAGAGTATAGCAGTGTTTATGAGATAAGTTTTATCACGCGTGAAAGAGAGGATTGTAGTAAATGTGTCAAAACATATTTTCACGAGGTGTAAACAAAACAATAATCAACTGCTGCAGCGGCTGCTCTTTTATGACCGATCATCTTTCTTTCTGAGATAAGTTCGATCGCATGTGAAGCACAAAGGGCTGAACGAAATTTATATTGAGGACCTATGCGCTCTCAAAAATCATTCAGTCCAGGATTTGACAGCACCCTGACCAGTCCGTGAAAAAAAGTCTAGTGGCTATACTTATTTACGGAAGTGCGGAAAAAATTCATTGACTTGTATCATAATTGTGCAAACGCGTTGTGACCGTACGATCCCTTATTTTGGTTGGGACCCAGTTTATAACGGCCTCAGGCTGCCCGCTTTCGCCATATACGTGGTCGCCAGTTGTTTTACCATCCAAACAACAAGGTTAAGTTACAGCTTCTGGTCCAGGTCGGGATATGTCCTTTGATCGTCTTTGTCGTCGCCACGCCTCTGGTTTGGTGCGCTTTGACACGCCGACTGATCCGACTTTGTCGAGGCAATGATTCCTTGCTCTGGATCTCCTACGCTGTGCTTTTAACTTCTGTTTCTTTTCAGTCTTAACGGGTTTCGGGATACTTTCGTGATCTAGGATATCACCGTAGACTGTGGGACTACGCTGGACTGGTTCGTCGTGACAGGACGAGGACGGGTAAGTGATTTCACACGTTTGATTTAACCTTGATAAATATGTATATATTTATTTTCTTTTTAGGTCACGCACTGAGTCACAATTTAACCCCGTTAACATTTGATTGTTCGTTACAGTAATTTTTGTTCTGCCGATCTCGTTACACTTTTTATCGCCGCGTATCGCGTACAGTGATTACGATTAATCGACGTATTACTACCGCAATTGTTACCGAAGTGTCTTTGTCCGCGTTATTTCAGAATACCTTTTCTGAAAATCCTCTTTTTGAATTCTAGGTGGAGATAGAACTCTCGGGCTCTCTCGGCGCCGGTTTATATAGCCGTCGAGACGCTTGCCCCACTCTTAGCCCGCCAGCCAATTACGCTTCGCCGCCCCACCAGTGGTCCGCTGACCACTCAGGACTTCGCGCGCTCGTGGTATGCTACGCTCGACTCTCCGAGAGTTCTTGTTTTTGGTTTTTCTTGTTTTATATTACAAATATATTTTGTACATATCCTTACTACCTATTTATTGTTATTTTTAAGTATTTTATAATAAAACCGATATGTAAATTACCTTGTGATATTATATTTACATAAACATTTTAAAATAGTATTTCTCTTTGTTGCTTCTAATAACCCAAACGTAACTTAACTTAAAATAAAAATAAAATCTCGACGGCAATCGGAGCCTATGCGGATGACATGCACAAAATTAATAAATTAAAATGAGATCTCAAGTCAAACTCATTTATTAAATTCTAAACGTTTCGACCCACTTCGGGTCTTCTTCAGTAGCTGCAAAATACAAAGAAACAAAAATAGAAGATAATCGGTACAATCAGAAAATTATAAAACTCGTATACATACAATCCGCAAATAAATTAAATATCATTCTCCTCTCTATTCAAACCGTCCGGCCGTCGGAGTGTCTCCCTAACGGTGACCATCGTCAGGAAGGAAGCGGAGCAGTGACTCCCTTACCAACACTAATCAACATGGTATAAATTAAACGTAGAATAATTCACAAGAATTAAAAATTAAGAACCGGGAAGAACACTCACCTCGACAGCAAAAACAGAGAGAAGACGATGCTACACGTGACACATCACTCTAACGACTGTGCGGTATTCTACCTCGACACAGTCGATACATATATACGCAAAAAACAAATATAAAAATAAAATATGAAAATAAAAATAGAACATTATTTAGCAGCGCGCCCAGTTTTTTTAACTACAATTTTTTTATTTCTTTTTATTTTATATTAATGGACTTGGCATCTTGTTTATCTTTTTTTTTTAAAAGATAAGTTTTTTTATAGTACGATTCTACATTTGCAAATTTAAATTTTTACTGATTCATTATACGACTATATATATGTCTGCAACTTTAATTTTCCACTGGTACCAGTTCCTACTTTCACTTGTCGCAATTTTTTTTTTATTTCATTACTTTGTTACGATTTGTACATGGGTTTATAATCGATAATTTTTCATACAATTCTATTGTACATGGGTTTGCAATGTAGGATTCTAATAAGTTTGCAATGGATAATTTTTAATACAATTCTACATGGGTTTGCAATGGTTTAATTTTTCATAGGATTCTACATGGGTTTTGCAATGGTTAATTTTTCATAGGATTCCACATAGGTTTGCAATGGGTACGATTCTACATGGGTTTGCAATGGTTAATTTTGCCTAGGATTCTACATGGGTTTGCAATGATTATTTTTTATAGGATTCTACATGGGTTTGCAATAGGATAGGATTCTACATGGGTTTGCAATAAATAATTTTTGTTAATGGCGTGCCCTTAACTGGTCGCCTTTTTTTACCTTTTTTTAAAGTGAGTTTTTAGAGATTATATCATTCATTTTTGTACAATATATGATATAATAACATTACCGCAATGCCATGACTCTGTGTATGTTTTACTGTTTAGACGTTTTGTATGCTTTAATCAAAGATACTTGATTCTATATATATGTTTATACATATTTAGAAATATTTTCATTATCTTAAATCATTTATTTCTTATTTGCAAACATGTTTCAAATAATATTTGATATAATAGAATTTAAAAGATATGTATTAGAACACGTATTATCATATTAGCACAAATGCGTAATATATATACGATAAATATAAAATTATTTTATTACTGCATATATTACTTTAATGCAGTTTACTTATAAAGTATCTCGTTCGAGTACTCGTTATTTGGGATCATATTATTGCTTCATATGATAATATAATTGTGTAAATGATATTTTTATTGTACCGTATGATCATATAATTTTAATTGATCAGTAAAATATAAAAAATATTTTTCTTATTAAATATATATATATATATATATATATATAATTAGACGTAAAAAGCTTGATTTGATTTACTAATATTTATCACGAACAATCTGTTTAAAAGAGTTATGCCGGAATATAATTCTGTGATATGATCTATATTAATTTGATCAATTTTTTTTTAAATAATATTAGTAATAATATTAATAAATATAATAATATTAATTAATAAATATTAATAGATATTAATAAATTTATAATTTTATAGTATATAAAACTGAAGATATAAGAAAATGGATACAAATAAATATTTTTTTCCGTCAAGCTATCACTACATTTTGCACATGTCTAGTGGATTTTAGTAATTATCTTAATTATTTATATCATATTAATATAATCATTTTTGTTTTATATTGACTTTTAATTTAATCATCCCTTTTATGAATTAAAATTTTGCAATGTAAAAAGACGAACATAACGTTGAATAGTAAATCGTAAAAAAATTAAATGTGAACTTGTGTGCATGTATGTGTATTGCTATTTTTCATAATATTTAAAGTGATCACAAATTTGGTTTGTAACAGCTCTTTTCTCAAAACTCGACACATAAGCCTGAATAATACCTTTTTCAACAATAGAAAACTCTATTATAGTGAATAAAAGGAATACGCAAAAATTTTGTATAATGTATGTATTATGTATTATACATATTATTCAAAACGTTTGTTACAACTTCTATACTTTTCCGTCTTAAGAGAATATATATATTTATTAAACAAAGTTGTATATTGTACGTCCTGTTTCCTTAAAATATCATAGAGATTAATTTAATAATCTTGTCACATTTCTGTTGTAATTAAATATTCGTTATTATTAAGTCAATTACAATCGTGGTCATTTTAATATAATTAATTTTCAATTCTCACTCTTTACAATTGATGCTGATTTTCGTTGGCCTACTGAAATTCATTTCTAAGTGCAGCCAAAAATTTGCCACATATATGCTAGCATGGTTCGGTGATAGCAGAGTGGTATACACTATTTACTAGTAAAACCTGTAAGTTTTCCCGCGTATTTATATTTTGTAGCAATCAAGCAAATATGATCAAATTTCTCAGCAGACAAATTATATTCTTTCAACAATCGTTGATTATTTGCAATGCATGACGTGACCTGATCACGCTGAAAAAATATTAGTTATAAAACAGATGTAGTTCCTATTAGTTAATGATGTATTGCAGATCATGCAAACGCAGCAAGACTAAAGAATATAATATAATAAATTGAATAATATAATTGTTCAATAAAAAAAAGATACCACTGAATAATGTCAGCAGAGGCTCTTGATGTAATTGGACTTGTCTGATGATATTACTTAGTGAATAAAGTTTATTATACATATCTACTGTCGCGAGTTCTAATCTATTTAATATAGAATTAAAATCGAGAGCATTATCGTTTAGCTTTTGCATTTGCTTTTATTTGCTTATATACATCTTGGCAAAAATTTGAGTCGATTAGTAGAAATCCATTCTTCCATACGCGTGGATTCTATATAATTACAACTAATATGTAACATGACATTGTAGGGAATGTAACCTACATACACCGTTACATGCAAAGAGGTTACATGTCATCAAATCTGACATCTGATCTGACACATATATACCTAACATCATGGATCATGGAGGCGACATACTATCGCCGGTCTGTTGTAAAACGTGCGAGATGGACATTTAGATACATGCATCTATTCATACTGTTGTGTACGTGTGATATATGTGTGCGCATGTGTTTGTATACGTGTGAATACGTGTAGCACGATACTACTATGTTTGCGTGGTCGATGATGACGGAGACGTTTTCTTAAAAGAAATTTTTCATATTTCGACTTTACAATTATATCATCTCTGCTTACAAATCACGTAGAGCAGAAATGAAGACACTTTTATATATAATTCAAAATCAATCTATCGATTTAAGTCTAGTATAAACTCGATTGCTTCAGCCGTTATTGAGAATTCGAATATTCTAAAGAACTCAAATGTCCGACTCGCGTTAAGATACACGGTGTCTCGGCTACGCCCTTAACTGGTCGCGAGACACTACCGTGTCTCTTGATAAATAGTATGACAAATTATATGTATATATATATTTTAATAAGATAATTTATACTTAATTAGTAAAAAGAATATTTAAACTTGATTATATGTGTGTATAATTGTATCTTATATTATTATATTTATAAATTTAAACGTATAAGACGGGCAACAAGAGCCAAAGCGCGGATGACAATGCGTTATCCTAACGAAACTAAATAATTTTTCGTTAGAATTAAATACCAGTGCACAAGGCACCAAATTTTTACTTGGACACGGCCAAGATTTTAAATATGAAATAATCTCATATTTTGAGATTTAATTTCAATACCCCCTTTAAACCCCCCTACGGAAAATAAATAAAGAATGCAAGAGAAAAATATAGATCCGAAAATCGCTGAATCGGGAATCGAACCCGAGACCTTTCGCTTGCCGGGCGACTGCTCTTCCAGCTGAGCTATTCAGATCCTTTCGATTCTATACTTTTCTCTGTTATATATATTAATGTTGGTAAACAAACGCATTTTTTAAGCCAGCGGGTATCAATATAAGAGTTTTAAACAAGGCTCTGAATTAAAAAAAATTTTTTAAAGTTTTTAAACGGGCAAAAAGAGCCAAATCGCGGAGCAAGCGTTTTCCTAACGAAACTAAAAATTTTTGTTAGAATAAAAACCGGGACAAGGCCCAAAATTTTTTTTGGACAGGGCCCCCCAAAATTTTAAATAGAAAAAATCTTATTTTGAGTTTAATTTCAATCCCCTTTTTAACCCCCCCCGGAAAATAAAAAAATGAAGAAAGAAAAAATAATCCAAAAACGCTGAATCGGGAACAAAAACCCAAACCCTTTCCTTGGGGCGACTGTCTTCCACTGGCTTTCATCCTTGATTTTACTTTTCTCGTTATAATTTTAAGTTGGTAAACAAGATTTTAAACCCCCAAAAAAAAAAAAAAAAAAAAAAAATTTTAACAAGGCCTGTAATATAAAAAAATTTAAGTTAAGAGGGGAAAAAGACCCAAAAAAGCGGATGAAAGCTTATCCAACAAACTAAATAATTTTTGTTAGAATTAAATACCGGTGCCCAAGGCACCAAATTTTTACTTGGACACGGCCAAGATTTTAAATATGAAATAATCTCATATTTTGAGATTTTAATTTCAATACCCCTTTAACCCCCCTACGGAAAATAAATAAATGAATGCAAGAGAAAAAATAGATCCGAAAATCGCTGAATCGGGAATCGAACCCGAGACCTTTCGCTTGCCGGGCGACTGCTCTTCCAGCTGAGCTATTCAGATCCTTTCGATTCTATACTTTTCTCTGTTATATATATTAATGTTGGTAAACAAACGCATTTTTTAAGCCAGCGTGTATCAAATATAAGAGTTTTAACAAGGCTCTGTAATATAAATATAAATTTAACGTATAAGACGGGCAACAAGAGCCAAATCGCGGATGACAATGCGTTATTCCCCAAAAAAAAAACCCCCAAAAAAAAAATTTTGTTAGAATTAAATACCGGGGCCCCAAGGCCCCAAAAATTTTTCTTGGACACGGCCAAATTTAAATTAAAAATCCATATTTTGGGTTTAAATTTTAAAACCCCCTTTTTTCCCCCTAGGGAAAAATAAATAAATGAAGCAAGAGAAAAAAAATGATCCAAAAAATGTGAATGGGAAAAACAAAAACCCAGACCTTTTCGCTTCCCGGGCAAAAGCTCTTCCGCGGCTATTCAATCTTTTCGTTTTATACTTTTCTTGTTAATTTTTAATTTGGAAACAAACGCTTTTTTTAACCAGCGGGATAAAAAAAAGAGTTTTAACAAGGCCTTAATAAAAAATAAAATTTAAAAGATAAGAGGGAAAAAGAGCCAAACCGGAGACAATGCGTTTTCCTAACGAAAAAAATTTTTGTTAAAATTTAAAAAAAACCCGGGTGCACAAGGCACCAAAAATTTTACTTGGAAAGGCCCCAAAATTTTAAATATGAAAAATCTCATATTTGGAATTTAATTTAAAAACCCCTTTAACCCCCCCCCGGAAATAAATAAAGAAGCAAGAAAAAATAGATCCAAAAAGCTGAATGGGAATCGAACCCGAGCCCTTTTCCTTGCCGGGCACTGCTCTTCAGCTGACTATTAATTTCGTTTCTATATTTTCCGTTATATATATTAAGTTGGAAAAAAAACGCATTTTTTAAGCCAGCTTTTATAAAATAAAAGAGTTTAAAAAGGGCCTGTAAAAAAACTTTATTGATACCGTGGCTCTGATTAATTTTAAATTTGATACCGCTGGCTTAAAAAATTTTTTTGTTTACCAACTTAAAATTATAACAAGAAAAGTATAGAATCGAAAGGATTGAATAGCTCATGGAAGAGAGTCCCCCGGGAAGCGAAAGGTCTGGGGTTTCGTCCCGATTCAGCATTTCGGATCTATATTTTTTTCTTTCATTTATTTTTTTTCCGGGGGGGGTTTTAAAGGGGTATTAAAATTTTAAATCTCAAAAAAAAATTATTCTATTTAAAATCTGGCCTTCCAAATAAAAATTTGGTGCCTTGTCACGGTATTTAATTCTAACGAAAAATTATTTAGTTTTGTTGGATAAGCATTGTCATCCCCGATTTGGCTTTGTTGCCCCTCTTTCGTTTTAAAAAATTTTTTACAGACCTTTTTTTAAAACTCTTTTAATTTTTCACGCGGGGTTTAAAAATGGTTTTTTTACCAAAAATTAATAAAACGAGAAAAATATGAATCGAAAAGGAAATTAAAAAGCTCAGGGAAGAGCAGTCGCCCCGGGGCGAAAGGTTGGGGTTTGATTCCGATTCAGCGATTTTTGGATCATATTTTTTTTTGGGGATTCATTTTTTATTTTGTAGGGGGTTTTTAAAGGGGTTTTTAAAATTTAAAAATTTAAAAATGGATTTTTTTATATTTAAAATCTTGGGCCCTGTCCAAGGGAAAAATTTGGTTTCCTTGGGGCACCCGGGATTTTTTCTAACGAAAAAAATTTTGTTTTTTTTGGGGTAACGCTTGTCTCCCCGATTTGGGGTCTTGTTGCCCGTTTATACGGTTTAAAATTTTTATTTTTTACAGGCCCTTTTTTTAAAACTCTTATATTGATACACGGGCTTAAAAAAAGCGTTTTTTTACCCAAAATTTATAATAACAGAGAAAAGTATAAAGAAAACGAAAGGATTGAATAGCTCAGTGGAAGAGCAGTCGCCCGGCAAGCGAAAGGGTTTGGGTTCGATTCCCCATTCAGCGATTTTGGATTATATTTTTTTTTGCATTTTTTTTTTTTTTCCGTGGGGGGTTAAAGGGGGATTTAAATTTAAAACCCAAAAAATGAGATTTTTCATATTTAAAATTTGGGCCCGGGGCCAAAATAAAAATTTGGGGCCTTGTGGGACCCGGGATTTAATTCTAACGAAAAAAATTTTTGTTTCGTTAGGATAACGCATTGTCATCCCGATTTGGGGGGTTTTTCCCCTTTTTTCCCTTAAATTTTTAAATTTTATTAAAAGGGCCCTTTTAAAACTCTTTTATTTTATACACGCTGGTTAAAAAAAGCGTTTGTTTTCCAAATTAATATATAAACAGAGGGAAAAATTTTGAATCGAAAGGATCTGAATGCTAGGGGAAAAGCGTCGCCCGGCCAAGCGAAAAAGGTTTTTCGGGTTTGATTCCCGATTTAGCGTTTTCGGATCCTTTTTTTTTTTGGGATTAAATTTTTTTATTTTTCCAAAAGGGGGGTTTTTAAAAAGGGGGATTGAAAAAAATCTCAAAATATGAGATTTTTCAAATTTTAAAAACTTGGGCCCGGGGGTCCCCGTAAAAATTTGGGGGTTTTGCACCGGTATTTTAATTCTAACGAAAAAAATTTGTTTCGTTAGGGTAAAGCATTGTCATCCGGTTTTGGGCCCCCTTTTTGCCCCTCTTATTTTTTAAAATTTTATTTATTTTTTGGAAGAAATGGCGTGTTTTGATAAATCCCGTATAATGTTTCCAAAAGCGATCAAAACCCCCTCTGCTCGAAAATCTAAAGTTTTCAAGATTCGAAATTTTTTTAATTTTTCCCTTTTTACTCCAGTTTGAGATTATCACATAGGGGGGGATATTATTTTTAAAAACCCCCTCGATAGTCCCGAAAAAACTTGAGTTGACGATGCCCGACATTTAGTTCGTTTTTTTCTTCTTAGACTGTATAGTTTTGTTTCTTTCTTTAGAGAGAATGACGTAAAAAATTCTTGCGTGCCATTCGAATTATTAGGTTTACGCTAGTTTGCGAGTGTATATATATGAACCCGAAAGTTTGCCCGGGAAACGAATGTGAAAGAAAATATTTCGTAAAGGAAATTTTTTTTCCTTTAAACAGTTGCAAAAAAACAAGTTTTTCTGTTTTTTTCCTTTTTTCAAACTCATTTTTCAGTTTTTTATGAGTGTCAAAGAGCAGGTGTTTTCGGAAAATTTCAAGTATGCAAAAGCGACAGTAGCGTTTTTTTTGTTCAAACATGTTTTTATCTAAAAATGGCACCAAGAATTTCGATTGTCATTTCTCGCTTCTGATGCTAAACCAAATACGCGGTGACTTGAGGACCCCTTAAATATTTTAACATAGTTAAAAATTTACGTTTTATTTTAATTTAAAATAGTTTAGAAAAAATTTATGTTTTTAAAATTTTGTGTTTAATATATTCTGTCGGGTTACAATTTATTTTTAAGTTCAATATAAATTAAAAATATAGTAAAAAGAAAAATTTAAAATTTTTAAAGTTTTATGATAAAACGAAAGAAGAAAAGTGCAAATAATAGTAGTCTGTTTTATTTTAAAAACAAAAAGAAAGGTGAAATTTTTTTTTAATTTTTTGAAATAGTTTTTAAAATAACTGTTTTTAAACACAATTTTATTTTATTAGTATTAATATATTTGTAAATTTTAATATTTTTAATTTGTTTAAAAAAAAACACATTTTGATCGTAAAATTTAACTCGGTGTTTTTATGAAAAAATTTAATATTTTTAAATTATATAATATAATTTATTTTTAAATTTAAAAAGGTTTTTTATTGCAAATTGTTTTTTTTAATAGATTGTTGTATTAAACTCTTTCCCCTTTAATAATCATTCCACATGATTTATATGTTAACACACAATGTAATAAGTCTATATACGGTTGAACATATAAATATTTAAAAAATAAAAATACTTTTGTAATTTTTTTATAACATAAAATCTTAAAAAAGGCTTTTTGGCGTTTCCCTTTGGTATATATACCAAAAGATCGCTAAAAATCCCCCTAAAAAAAGATAATTTATATGTTCCATTCCTTCTTTTTGCCTCCCCCGTTTCACTGGAAAGAAAAAAAGTGCCTTTTTGGGAAAAATTTGTTCAAAACCCCCTCTTCCCCTTTTTTTTTTTGTTTCTTTATGTGCTGGTTTGTCGGATCAAATGTGTTTGTGTGGTGTGGGGGTGTCCGTGGGGCCGCGCGTAATTAGTAAGTTAGTTTGTATATCTGATTTTACTTCTTTTTATTATATTATTTAAAAAATTTATATATAGTTTGTACACATTTTAACCAGTAACAGCAATGCCTAATACATTTTTTATGTGAAATTTAATTTTAAATTTTTGTGCAAATCATTGTTAAAATTCCTCTCTTTTTCATAAACGTTTCTGTTTCTTGTCATTATGAAAATCTAAGTATATGGATGTTTCAGTGAATATCAAAACGAGTTTTTTAAAAAACACGGGATAGATCAGGATTATGCACAATTGGATATATATATGTAGGCAAAAATTTTCATGCGTTAAAGACATTGCTTCCCTGATATTGTATGCTTTTAAAAAAATTTAGTACAAATATAAAAATACAAAAACTGTACAATCTACATTGTATATACTCTGTCTTCTATGACATTTTTACATTTCATATACATTTAAAATTTCGATGATCTACATGATAAAAAAAGTAATAAAAAAAATATAAAAAAAACATATAAATAAAATGTCATAAATTACATCTGGGTGCAAAACCCTTTTTAAATTTTATTTAACATTTCAGTTTTTGCATGTATACTTTTCCCCAAAGAAGTTAAATGGAATAATTGTATGTATATGTACATTTTAATAAATAATATAATGTAGTCAAATATACATACATTAGTAATTTTGAACCTTCTATGTCATTAACCCGGTTTCATTTGGATATTTTTTAAATTTTAATGTTGTATTATTTTAAAAAAGATTACCTGAATATCCCAATATACATAAATGTATTACAATGAGTACCCGATTTTTTTACTATCTTTATTAAAATGTGATATATATGATAGTACATGTTACAAAAAAATATTGCATGACAAATATACACATACAATGTAAAATAAATTTTATATGTATTACTTTAAACCTTCTTTACTTTAAACCCTGGTTTCACTTGCCCCATACATTTCCTTTTCATTGTATGTATATTTACATCAAAGTATATCCTGGAATATACAATACGAAAATGTATGTACAATTAGTACTAAGAAATTTTTAAAATGTTTTGGGTTTACCAAAAAAAGAAAACTTGATATTTTATTCAAGGTGCAAGTTCACTTAATATAATAAAATAAAAGAAAAAATGATTAAAATTTGTTTTAGAAAAAAAGTGCGTATGTTTTTTTTATGCACAAAATATCATGGTTTATAAAATTTTGATTTGAAATTCAATGGGCCCGTCCCAATAAAAAATAATTGCTCGAAATTTCCAGAGCCCCAATTGTTAAGACTCAAAAAAATAAATGGGGGCCTGCTGTAAAAAAACTTTCGATGGTGAATAAATTTTGAAAAAAGAGTTGTGAAAATTTTTAAATTAAAAATTAAACCTCCAAATTTTTCTTTAGTAAAATTCGAATTTCGTATCAACTTCCGATATTGTTTTTTTCGATTCTTTCACATAATTTTGTTAAAAGTAAAAATTTTTGCAATATAGTTCAAAAAAATTGAAATATAGGGGATAATGTTATAAAAAATATATAATTAATTAGAAACATTAAAATTATTTTATTTAATATATATGTAAATGTTTGTATAATTGAAAAATTTTTTTAACGAACATGCACATTTTTTCATTGCAACAGAAATAAATTTTATTTTTTTGTATGAATATTAAAAAAAAAATGGGCCCCTCCATCCCCCTTCTGGGGAGAACGCAACCATATATTTTTCTTTTCTTTTCCTTTTTTAAAAAAACATACTTTTTCTGTTGAAAATTTTTTTCTGGTGATATTTTTTGAAATGTCATGAAGCCTAGCCCCAAAAAAAATTTATTGCACTCTTTTTAATGCAGCGTAAGCAGTTTTATAAAGCGCCAGAGCAGCCGATATTTTTTTTTGGGCTTACGGCAACTTTTAACAGGCTAAAAACAGTTGAGTTTTAATGTGCGTTTACGGCCCCTTTAAAACCGTCAGAGCAGCCATGTTTTATTTCGGCGCTTAGGGCAGCCTTTATAAAAGCCCCCTTTTTTAAATCTGTTTAAAAAAATATGTATCCCCCTTGTGCCCTTTGGGCCATTTTTTTTTGAACACTTCCATACATTAGAGTAAATCCCATTCCGTTTTTGTGAGCTCTCAAAAAAAGTGTAGTGCCCCGTTTCATTTCTTCCCCCTTCGTGAAATATACGTTATTCCCTTTGTACTTTTTTTTTAAGTGATTTTACTCGTCGCAGGGCGTAATCCGATTTTTGATAATTTTTTTTAGAAAGCACGTTTAAAAAAGTAAAAATTGGCTGTTTATACGAGGTTAAAGTTGATTCTTTTAGGGTTTTTTCCTTTTAACCCACGGTCCCCTTACATTGTTACAATTGCCGTTTATCTTTTCCCCATTTAGAAAATTCTTTAATCAAACTTGTAAGTGACACCTTTTTTCTTTTTAATGTCGAATTATAGGAAATATAACAAAAAACGCTTTCCAGTTTATTTTACATGTAATTAATTTGACTTTCGAGCAAACTGTTACGTGCTTTAATTCGAGTTTAAAAAAATCATTGATGTCGGAATACGTCGACATTGGGCCCGTAAAAATTCCGAAACATCTTGTTGTGTTCGTTTTTCGAAGCGTTTTCCGACAGATTTTTAACCGTTTGAAGTTGCAATATTACGTTTACCATAGCGCAGATAGCACAGTAAAATGCTTTCGATTTTTATTTTTAGTTTTTGTTCCCAAATTACGAAATGAAACGCACAGAATATTACATTAGGTAACACGAAACAGTTGTTATTGCAAAGGCCAAAATTTTTTTCCCAAACTTACTTTCGGGTTCCCCACAACATAATTCGCACATCATCAAATATTAGGGTTTACCCACGAGATCGCATTTCAAAACCCTTTTTTTTCCCTGGCGGATTGTTTTGGGGCAGTTCGATTAAATATAGATCCCCGCGTATATTCACAAGGCTCTCGTTTTTGCTTAATGAGCGGGATTGAAATTTATAAAAATATAGGTTTTCCAAACTTACTCGTGACAAACCCCCATAGGCTTTACCTCATTAATACAGCGTTCCTAAATCCATCTTTAAAATTTTTAATTTTCCTTGAATTTTGTGTATAGTTATTCCCTAAGAGAGACAATGGAAATTGTTTTGGGGGTTTTCCCCTAATTGTAGAATACTTCAAATTTAATATCTACTTTCGTTATTTTTTTTTGTTATCCCAAATAATTTTTGATGGGAAACAATCGATTGCCCAGAGAGCGATTAACGCCAAAATACATTGCCTATCTTACATTGACAAATCCCAATTTCGTCAAAGTTTTGTCGAACCTCACTTTAGGCCATTTTAATCGCTATTACTCTTTTAAGCCAGCGGGGTTTAGAAATTTATCATTTTTGTCTTCTAAAAATTTTTCACCTTTTTTTTTTTTGTGGGCACAGTCGACATCATCTTGCTATCAGTGAATTTCATCGCTGTCGATTTTATGAGCTTTCGTGTTCAAAACCTTGACAATCAACACGGGGCAATAAAAAAATTGTTCAATCGGGGAATTTATTATTAAGGCAAAGTTATTCAATTTTCGTCGCAACTACTTTCTTTAAATTTATTTTTCTAGATGAAGAACATTGATGTCAGAATCCCTTTTCTAAAACCTATTCGTTTCTAGAAAAATATCAGAATGTATTATATCTTGTGCATTTAATCAAATTTGTCTACTCGAAAAATCCCAAAATCACATCCCCCCGGCCTAAATACTTCTGAAACTTGATCGAAATTTAACAAACGAAAAAAGTCCTTTTTACAGGGGAAGCGCAAAAAGCCCCAAAAGGAGAAGTGTTTCTGCCAAAGAACCCTCATCTGTATCTGTCGATAAAAAATTTCACATAATCAGTTGTAAAAATAAGTGTACATTTTAAATCGGAACTTTATCGTTTTAAAAATTCACATTTTTAAAAATTGTCTCTCAAGTTTCAAGACCAGTTACATTTCGTATTTTTGGTGTAGATTCAGACTAACGGGGAGTTTAAACTTCTAGGGGTTGTCAAAACCATCGAATTTAATGCTGCGAACCCTGGGAGCAGATAGGGAGTCGTTTTTTTTTTAAATTTTTTCTGACCAATGTTTAAAACTTTTAATTGAAAAATTTTCCCTTACCCCCTCGCCCCTTACTACAGTCGCAGAAAGTTTTTCTTGTAAACTTGGCATCTCCACAAAACTTTTTTGGTCTTCGTTTTAAGCGACACATTGCGATAAAACATCGGGTCGCAATCTTTCCAAAATCTTCCAGACTTCATCGCGTCGTAGCTTCTAAAAGGATTACAATCCAGTTCATCGTCACGGATTTGTTCTGTTGGTTTTAATATTTTCCCGCTTTCGATTAATTCAGCAACTTTTTCAAAAAACTTTCTTATTTTTTTCGAGCCTTTGTGATATTTTTATTCCCCTTTGTTTTTAAAAAAGACTTGAATTCTTAAAGGCATCCCTGTAAGTCTCGAAAGTCCTTTTAGTTACTCAAAACCTTCTCCATGGTTTTTAAAAGAAGAAGCGCGAGTAAAGTATTTTTGGGCTCGTTTTTATTAAAAACGATAAAGGTTAATTAAAAAACCCTTTTTTTTTTGTTTTTTTAAAAAAAAAACCCGAGCCAGTTTGTAACACTTGACTTCGTCTTATTTGGCATCTGTTTCGTAATTTTCCCCGAATCTGGGAAAAACGTACAAATTCAATGATTCTAATTCCCCGAGGTATTTGGATTAACATCGATGAGTGCGAACAGTAAATATTCGTGAATTTTATCGAGAGCTTTTAATTTTTAAGTTTTTAACTTTCTATTTCTCACCTCATTAAAAACGACCATTTTACCACGGTATCATTATCCGTACCGTACAAGGGGTCCCCATTGTATCCCCAAACTTTTAAACACCGCTTCCCGTTATTTTTAAAAACGCATTGCAAAATTCCCCAGTTCGATGCCCAAAGGACTTATTTGAAACCACTTTAAAATCTGTATTGCTTTTTTTCCCACTTTTCGTGTTTTTTGTTAAAATGAGTTTAAAAAAAATCTGATTTTTTTTCTAAAAATTGTATTATATTTCCCCCCCCGGGTATTTGTACCCGGGTTTAATCATTTATAAACCTTTCCCACTCCTTGGAGGAAGTCGTACATCTGCCTTTACTGCGAAATTTTTTCACCCACTATCGAAAATGATAATTCTTAAAAAAAGAATTCTCAGTAACTGGGGGAGGGAAAAAAATCGAACCGACCTTTTTTTATTTAAATTTCCTTTTTTTTTTTTGCTCAAAACGGTTTTTTTTTTGATTTGATCACTTTTACCTATCGACAAAGTTTGGGGAAAATTTTCACGGAATTTAAAGTTACGTTTTTTTAATAAACGTAGCAATTCTTCATCCCGGGGATTTTCTAATCTGGAGATCCAAATCATACAAGCATTGCTGGGTACTTCTAGTGATATTCAGTCGCCAGAAGTAATAAAAACCTTCCTATAGGGTTATCGGGCAACCAAAAAAAATCATCATGGCTTTTAATTTTTTGCAATGAAATTTGAAGTACTTTCAGGTCGTATCAATTTTCGTTGATGCCTAAATTCTCTTTCAAAAACTTCCAAAAATAAGTTGTGTTCATCAGGGAAAAGGTGAAGAATTCCAATATAACTTTTCCTGACACAACAATCATTGAATGAATTACATTATTTTAAACTTTTTTTGCGTAAAAAGTTTTGTTTACAATATTTACATCACTTCCATTTTTCCTATGTAATGTTGATTTTTATATGATAAATTTTTGTTTTGAAATCCTTTATAATTGGCTCGACAATTTGATTTTTCTTTTTTTTCTGTATTTTTGAATTGTAATTAAAATTTTGGAAAAATTATCTTTATATACTGAAAATTAATTGACTTGAATCTGTAATTTTCAACACTTTTAATTTTACTTGTTCTGGGTTTACAGTTTTTTAATTTATTTAAAATTATCGTTTCAAGTTTTGAATTTTAAGTTATCAAAAAACTATTGTCGATAACTTTTTATCAATTGTTAATTGTAGAACAAATTTCCAAAATCGAGGGTTTTTAATAACCATTTTATTTCTGATGAAGCAAAAAATTGTTTTTTGGGCCAAAGGATTTTTTCGATTAGACCTGCAACTGATGAAATATTATTAAAAATTTTTTGATTCACCTTTAGAGACTCAGCATATTGTTTTTTGATTTTCTTTTTTCTCTGCGGTTTTTTTGTTTATTTAAAGCCTTTTTTTTCCTCTTTAACGTGAAAATTTTTCTTCTTCCTCCGGTACATAGCTTTAGTTTACCCATTTTTTTAAAATTTTTTAAGAAATCTTTTTTTTTTAAATGTTTACAAGATCAATAAAATTTAAAAATTATAAAAAGTAACAAATTAAATGTATTACAAACAAAATATTGTTTATATAAATTTTAATTATTTTTAGTTTAAAAAATTTTTAGTTAATAAATTAAAAAACAGACTTTATAATTTTTTTAAATTTTATTTTTAAAAGAAAATAGCACACTGATGATTTAAAAAATTTAAAAAAAAATATTACATAAAATAACTTTTTTATTTACACATTGTTAATAAAATTTCAAAATTTGCACTTACAAAAAACAATTTAAAATAAATAAAAAACCGATAAATTATTAACTTCAAAAAAAATTAATTAATTTTAATAGCAAATATAAATTTTTTGTAACAAGTATAGTAAAAGGTTCTGATAAAAAAAATATTTAAAGTAAATCAAACATTTATTAATTTCCACAAATTTCAAAATAAAAAAATTAAAAATTTAAAAAAAACTTTTATGTTTAAAAATAAATTTTAAATTTTTTCAAATTTTATCAAATTTACAATTATGTCCAATTAAAATTACAAAAAACTGGGGTTGGGGCTTTGTTTTTGCCAAAAAAAAAAGTGGCTACCAAAACCTAAACAAAAAAATTTTTTAGTTATTATTATTTTCTTATTAGCTTATTTTTATTTATATATATTAGCTTATTTTTTTATTTTATATAATTTTATTATTGTGAAATATTTTTTATTAATCAAAAAAAAATAAAATAATACCTGAAAATGCTTATTTTGTATAATATTATTGGTATATATATTTACGATAAAATTGATGTTTGCGGGGAACGCGGAAGGAGAGCGGTATTAGAAGGCCCATAGAAATCATTCACTCTTCAATAATTAACACAGAATTTTCTTTCAAATTTAAAATACAGTAATTTTACAAAGTTCCCCTAGATAAACCGAGTGATTTCCCAAATGAGGGGGCGGAAAAAATTGGGGTAATAAATTTGCGGAATTTTAAGCGGTTTTAAAAGCGGTTGTACGCTGAGACCGAGAGCTAGCCCCCCAAAATTTTTGGGGGGCGCTTCTTTTATCGGTGCGGTACGAAACCCCAAATTTTTACCACCAATTAATTTCGGTTATTTAAAAAAGTTTTAAAGGGGACCCGGGGGGCCTTTTTTTTATGGGGGCCCCCTAATTTACGCGACAAAACACCACCTGAATGCGCAAATGCCCGATAGCGAGACGATTGGCTTTTGGGAAACCCCGTGACGACGGCGATATCATTACATGTAAACAATGGGTGTGTTGTTTCGGTTTTAAACAATGTTGTTGTTATTTAACTTTTAAAAAATCTGATTTTCGCCACTTGTTTATCGGGCAGCCTTTTTCCCCGGTTTTTTCGCATATTTTGGAAGAAAATACGATTTTTAGAAAAAAAATACAGACTAAATAATTTTTAATTAAATTTTTTAAATTTTGAACATCCCCCCCGCCTTTTCCCCGCTGACAATAAAAGTATGAATGTTTGATCGCGATTTTAGTGGGGTAGGCGCGCGCCGGGGGGCGAGATAAACTGATTATGCGTGGAATGTCGCTCATCGTGAAAGATAACACGTTTGACGTGTGGTGCGATCGCCCGAGAATAGGAAACGCGGGTTTCGTTGAAATAAAGCGTGGAAAGTGAACGTGGTTACAGGCGTATGTGATGTGTCGTGTATTTCTTTATGCTTCGTGTCGTTACGTCCCTTGTGAAGTCGGGAAAAGAGATTTTTACGAGCAGCCGAGTCGGAGGGTCGCGGTTCGAACGGTGACCACGGTAGTTCCCGTTGTCGCCGGATGAGTTTTGTGATCCGGGCGAGAGGCCCTCGGTTTGGAGGGGAAAATTTGGGGCGCCAAGGGGAGTGCTCCCTTGAGGGGTGGTATCGACCTTCAACCCTTTAGGGTTTAATGAGTCCATGGATGTACCTCCCCCACCATCTTTGCCAAAAAATATCCGCACGCCTGGAGATGTGCCATCGTGTGCTGCGGCCCCCTGGGGTCCCCCTGTTTTCGGCTCCGGGGGGGCGAAAGCGGCGCGCCGATCAGGAAATGGCCCGAGTCAGTGCGTAATTGTCTGGATCGTCAAGAGTGCCTGTGGGCGGGAATTTAAAAAAGGCCCCAATTTGTGTGAGGGGTGGTCAGTTCCCCAAAGGTGAAGTGGTTTCACCCATCACCCCCCGCAAGTGATCTTAGCGGATTTGACGGCTGCCTCCCCAATCCGCCGAAGTGCGGGAGTGCTGGGGATTTAAAGTGCCACCCTATCCATGTTTTAGCGTACGCGTGCGATTCCCCGGCCCTTGTGGATCAGCCCCGGGAAAAAATTCCCCCCAATGCGGTCAGCCCCCATGAAGGTCGTTCCCCAGTCGCTATTTTGTCCTACGAGACCTCGACTGAGAAAAGCGACGTAAAGCGGCGATGAAGGCCTCTGAAGGTAAACCCAGTCAAGTTCGAGGTGGGGGGACCCG
>NW_028191130.1:0-25000 GCF_048542155.1 Nylanderia fulva
AAATATATATATATATATATGTATATTATATATGTATATTAGTAGTAAATAATGCATAATTTATGTATATTATACATACGTATAATATACATCTATTCAGTCATTAATAATATGTCATTATATATACATTTTACATACGTATAATATACGTCTATCAAGTCACAATATATATATATAAATTTATATAGACACTTTTTCAAGTGCGCTGCGAAGCATTCGATTTTGCTGAACGTTACAACATCCCCAATAATTTTAATAAAGAAAAAAAGTGTGCTGGCCTAGATTGGTTCTATGGATTTCAAGCTCGTAATCAAAATATACCACCGAATTTTGCCTGCTAGCGACCAGCTGGCATTACCCCAAGAGGCGACCGTAATTACCCAACACGTCGGTCAATTGTGGTCAAGTCAGAGATTTTTTTAATCAATGCAGGCTCAATTATATATTACTTTTCTTGACTTTTATGTTTCCAGTTTCGAAGAATGATTGATGAAGTATCCGTCAACTATTCCATTTTGGTTCTAAAGACATTCTTTTTCAGGAAATAAAAAATAATTTTTACTGACTGCAATTCCCCCATTCTTCCTTATATATATATATATATATATATATATATAATATATATATATATATATATATATATATATATTATATATTAGCTTTCTTAACTTTTATGCTTTCATTTTCGAAGAATGATTGATGAAGCATCCGTCAACTATTCCATTTTGGTTCTATAGATATTTTTTTTTACTGAAAATAAAAAATAATTTATACTAAATGCAATTCCCCCATTCGCCCCTATATATATATATATATATATTTATATAGACTGCGACCGTCTCTCCGTCCTCTCTCGTCAAACGAGAGAGAGAGTGCGAGAGAGACTGCTGCGCAACCTCGTCGTGCCGCTCTCCGTTCTCTCAATAATTGCTCGGTATCACTGATTGCTCGGTATCGTATCTTTTGGGCGCCAGGTGCGGTCAGGCCGCACCCTTCAACAATATCTCGGCAAATAATCAGCGGACACGACGGCTCGGCCTCGGTAGCTCGGTATCAACAGGGGGTAGAGTGTCGTGGTTCTTTCTGTTAGGAGAATCGGAATCGCAGTCTCGGAGAGAGAGAGAGGAAATATCTATATTAATTGTACTCAGAAATGTGACAAACAGCTTATAAAGCGAACAATAGCTTGTTATTATCTTAAGAATATGTGTTATTATAAAGACTAAGTGTTATATTTGCTCCGTTTATAACGCACCAATTGTTATCGGGTTGAATTGATTTAGGACACGAGAAAGTGATCGACTTATTTCGGTAAAATTCGTGACCTGCGAGACCGCCCGTGGGGACTACTTAATATAATGTCACGTATTCGGCGAAAGAAGAACATTATTATTCCTATCACTGCCTCAAGTTATTTCTCTCTGAGCAATGTAATAAAGAATCGATCAAGTCAAAGCAGCATTTTAAATTATTCCAAAATCCATCGTAGTCGTCACCGTCAAATAAAGAGAAACCAGAGACTTGTGTCTCGACTTGCGTCGATCGAGAAATATACTTTCTTTTTAAGATTTTTTTGAAGAAAATCGAAGATGTTTAAATTTGAGAAAAAATTGATTTTTACATTGTTTTTTGAAAATCTTATATAAATTTTTATTGAAAGAAAAAACTAATTTTACAAGATTAAAGTACGTAAAGAGACCTTTCGAAATCACACCTTATTTTTTATAATCGGAGTAGTCTTCTGAAATTTATCAACGTTTGAAGTTGGACGTAACGGCCAAAATGATAAAAATTCCAGTCCCTGTTAACACAGAGCCTGTATAGTGTGGGCCAAACAACTTGAGGAATAATTTTACTTTTGATAAGACTACACTTTCTGCAAACTTCAGCGTGATTGAAAAACTTTGGGTGGATCACTTCATAAATAATACCTCATATATTATATATTATATAAATATATATATGTATATATATACAAAATAATTAACAATAAATTATTAAATTACTAAACTTATTATATAAATTATTTTAATTATATTACATATATGTATATATGTATATACATATAATATACAAATTATGTACTATTAAAATTATATATATAAATGATTAAACTATTAAAATATTAAACTATAAAATTATTAAACTTTACACTATTTATAATTTTTGCTTTTTGTTACTTAATTTATATATTTTCTTATTATATTATAATTATTTATCTCAATATATCTTTTTTAATATTCCGTAATTTTATATGTTCGAGTTTGAACTAAACATGCAATAACTTTTTGGAAATTTATAATTGATTTGTTTACAAACAACATTTGTTAATTTATCAAATATATTAAATTCTTGATTTAAAAAATTACCATGTAAAATGTGGAGTATAAATAAGAAGATAAAGTGATAACATTTCCTTTGCTTGCAGAAGAAAGAAGAGTATTTGTACTGTGAATTTCGAGCAGATTTTCTTCTAACATATTTGTACTTATATACGCACTTCTCTGCTAATTACAAATCTATTATCAAATTAGAAAGAATTATTATCAGAAATGAAAATACGAACGTTAATAAAATATAAGTTTAGTAAACTGCGTCACTTGTCTGTAAGTAAAAAATGTTCCTTTGTTCTAGAATTTCTCATTTTTTATCCAAATGTGTCGAATAATAATAAAATTAAATTATACATTTTTTTATTTGTTATTACTTTAATAAGTGAGTTATTACTTAAGTATAATAGTAAATAAAAAATTTAATATAAATACATATATTTCTATTCAATTCAATTCAATTCTTTATTCGTCCCCTAAGGGATTGAAGGCGCTTTTGAAGGAGCGTTCCCCAACCTTACAACCTCTTACAATGTTACTTATATCTACTCTTAACTCTACTCTTACATCTAATTTACAAATAACTTAATTCTACCTTAACCTACTTATCTACTTCTTTAGAGAGAGAAAGAGCCGTCCCTACCTATCGTTTCGCTTCGGCTTCCGATTCCCCATACATTCTCCACCACCTCATTCATACCTCACTCATTCTCCTCCTCATCCTTCCTTCTTCCTTTTCCCCTCCCTCCCTCCTTTCTTCCGTTCTCCCCTCTTCCCTCTTTTTCTCTATTTCTCTCATCCATCCTTCCCCTTCTCCTCCTTCCTGCAGTATTTCCTTCATTCTTTCCCACCAGTTTCCCTTCCCCCCTTCTCCCCCACATTCTCCTATCACATGCTCCCATGTTTCATTTTCTATCCCGCATAACCTACACCTTCTTTTCCCCTCTTCTTCCCAGTATCTCGCCCCCCTCATCTCATTGTTCATTCTGAACCTGATTATCCTTCTCCATCTACTTTCCCCCCATCCCTTTCTCAGGTATTCCGGTAAACCCTCCTCCTTCCATTCCCCATACCATCTATTATATCTCGACTCTCTTATCCTCTCCCACCTTTCCTCCTTCTGCCTTTCCCTGTCTTTCTGTTCCCACCCCTCATATACTTCCTCTCCTCTTCCCCTTTTTTCCTCCATCTCTTTCCCCTCTATTCCTCTTTCTTCCCAGAATTTCCCCCTCTCTTCCTCCCACATCGTTCTTTCCTTTCCTCCCCTTATCCTCTCCTTCATATCCTCAAAACATTTCCTCGCTAAACTTCCTCCCCTCCCTTCCTCCAACTTCCTCTCATACCCTACCGCCCTCCTTCCTGCCCTTATCCTAAATTTGTCTTTTCCTATCTCCTCTCTTACCATATACCCCGGCGTGCACCAGTCTACTCCTAACGTCCACCTAATCCATCGCTCCTGCATTGCCTCCACCTCTCTCCTCTCCTTCCATCCCCATATTTCCGCCCCATATTCCAACACCGTCCCCACCAACCTTTCCATTAGCCATACTCTTTTCATCCAGTCTCCTGCAAACCTTCTCTTTCCCATTCCCCACACCTGTCTTATCACCGCTCCTGCTTTCCTAACTCTGTTCTTTACCTGCGCCTCCTGCCCCCCGTTCCTCTGTAGCTTATACTCTAAATATGTGAATTCTTTCACTTCCTCTAACCTTTTTCCTTTCCATCTCCACTCCACTCTCTTCATTCTTCCTCCTCCCTTTTTAAACCTCATTACCTTTGTCTTATCCACATTCACCTCTAACCTTTTCTTGTCCATATAACTTTCCATTTTCCCCAACATATGTATCATCCCTTCTTCATCCTCCGCCAACAGTACCATATCATCTGCGTACGCCAAACAATGCACCTTTTCCCCTCCCAGTTTCACCCCCCCCCAACCTCCTTTTCTTAGCACTTCCTCTATATCCGCTATCAGCAAACTGAATAAGTGCGGACTCATTGGGCAACCTTGCCTCACCCCCCTTGCCGTCCAAAAATTTCCTCCCTTCTCCTTCCCCACTCTTACCTTACTCCTCGTTTCCCTGTACACCTCTTCTATCCTACTCCTTAATCCCTCCCTCACTCCCCTCCTCTTCATTGCCTCCATTAACACCTCCCTATCTACCGAATCAAACGCCGCCTTCAGGTCCATAAATGCCGCGACTACCTTTCCTCCCTTCTTGTTTACCCTCTTATTCACCAGATAGTTCAACACATAGATACTATCCATCACCCCCATTCCCTTCCTAAAACCTGTCTGACTCTCCGGTATCATATTCTTCCCCTCCATTTCTTCCTTTAACCTTTCAGTTAAAATCCCCACGTATATCTTGTATAGCGTTGGCATCAATGTTACTCCTCTATAGTTTTCCACTTTATTCCCCGTTCCCTTTTTCAACAGTGGCACTATTATCCCTTCTTTCCACCTCTCCGGCCATCCTTCTCCTCTCCATACTCTGTTGCACATTTCCCATACCCACTCTTCTACCCTCTCCCCTCCATATTTCCATACCTCACTTGGTACCCCATCCTCCCCCGCTGCTTTTCCTTTCTTCAGTTTTCCCAGCATCCTCTTCACTTCCTCCCTGCTTATCTCCTGCTCCTCATCCCTCTCCCTTTTTTCTTTTCCTCCTCTTACCACTTTTACCTCTATCCCTCCCAATAAATCCATAAAGTATTCCTTCCATTCCTCCACCTTTATCTCCTCATTCACCCCTTCTCTCTTTTTCCTTTCCCTGTTAATAATCTTCCATACCTCTCCTTCCGTTCTTGCCTCTATCGCCTCCTTGTACCATCTTAGCCTCTCCTCCTCCCTTTTCTCTTTACACATTAGCTTATATTCCGCCCTTACTTTTCTATATCCTTCTCCTCCTCCTCCTTTTTTCCTCCATTCCCTTAACTTTTTCCTCACTTCTTTCCTCTTCTCCTCACATTCCTCGTCCCACCACCCTTTCCTTTTCCCTTCTCCACTCTCTTTTTCTCCTTCTCTCAATTCCTCTTCTATTCTTCCTATTTTTTCCTCTAGCTCCTCTTCAATCCCCTCCTTCCACCCCTCTCCCCACTCTATTTCCTCTCTTATTCTTTCTCCTCCCCTCTTTGTCCATCTCCCTCTTTTTCTTATTCCTTTTCCCTCCCCCCTTTTTCCCTTTTCAGCCCCTCCTCTTCTTTCTAGCGTTACAATCAATGGGTGATGGTCCGATTCTATGTTATCTCCCACCTCCATTCTCTTTATCCTTTCCTTTACTCTATCCTCTCCCACCACGTAATCTATTACCGATTCCCCTCTTCCTCCTGTATATGTGTACTCCCCCTTCCTATCCCCTCTTATCCCTCCGTTAAAAATTTCCCCATCCCACCTCTTCCAACTCCTTTATCAACTTCTTCCCTTCCTCATTAACTTTCTTGTCCTTTGCATCTTCTTTCTTCTTCCTCCTCCCCTCCTATCACCCCCCCCTTTCTACCTGTCCTTGCGTTGAAATCTCCTCCCACAATCGTCCATTTATTTTCTTCTTTCTCTTCCATCCATTCCTTCATTTCCTCCAATTTCCTTTCCATGTCCCCGTTGATGTATACGCCTATTACCCTCCACTTCTCTCTTCCTACTTCTAAATCCGCCATCATTATTCCCTCCGCCTTTTCTCCCATTCCTGATACTTTTATCTTTCCCCTCTCCTCCCTTACCCCCATGATCATTCCCCCCATCGGTCTTCCTTTCTTCTTTCTCTTCTTTGCTGCTTGCTTCTCCCATCTATATCCTTTCGGTAACCTCTTTTTAATCGCCTCCCACCCCCTTTCCTCTATCCATGTTTCCATCATCACCACCACCTCCCAATCTTCTATTTCCTTCCAGAACTTTTCTTCCTTATTCTTCAGCCCTGCCACATTCCAAAAACCTATCTTCCATTCTTCTCTTACTTCCCCTCCTTTTTCCTTTCTCTCCTGTTCCTTTCTCCTTCCTTCCTCCGTCCCCCTTTCTCCTTCCTCCTTTCTTTTCTTACTATTGTTCTCCCCTCCTCCTTTCCTCCTTTCTTCTCTTCTCCCTTCTTCTATCCCTTTTTTTCCTCCATTCCTGTCTTCATATCCCCTTCTTCCCCCCTCATTTTCTCTATACCTTCTCTAATTTCTCCTTTCCAATTTTTTAGCACACCTTCCTCCTCTTCCCATTTCCACCATACATCATTGATTTTTATCCTTCCATAGCTCGTCCATACATTGTTTCCTTTCCTCCTTTCTATCTCCGCGATCTCCATTAGTCTCCATTTTATCTTTCTCTCTTCCCATGTTAAATCATCTTCTATTCTCACCCTCTTTCCTCTTAATATCTTCTTCCTCTCCATTACCTGTCTTTTCTGTTCTCCACTTCCTAATTTTACTACCACCATTTCACCTTCCTTTCCCTCCTTTCCTTTCAACATCCTTATCCATTCTATCTCTGCTTTCGCTCCTATCTCTTTCATTAATTTCTCTACTCTTTCCTTTACACCTTCCTTCCCTTTCTCCATTCTTTTTATTACTATGTTGTTTCTTCTCTCTTCTCTTTCCTTCCATTCTAATTTCTTTCCTATGTCCTTCACTTTTCCTATTATTGTCTCGTTTATCCCCTTACTCCCTCCTTCGCCCCCCCTCTCTTTCTCTTACCTCCTTTCTTCCTCTTTCCTCTACTCTTGCTTCCAAATCTATCACTCTCTTCTCCAGGCTCTCTATCTTTTTTCTCAATTCTCTTCTTTCTTCTCTCCATTCCCCCTCCTTTTTCCAAATTTCTATCTTCAATTTTCTCATTTCCTCGCCTAACTTCTCTGTTATCTTCTCCCCTATCTCTTCCATCATTCTCCTTAACTCCTCCTTTTCTATCCCCCCTATCTCTCTATTCAGCCTTTCTGTCTTCTTGCTCCTTCTTAGGCTTCTTTCCTTTTCTTCCTTATCCTCCTCTCCCCCTTCTTCTCTTTTCCTTTTCAAAAAATCCTCTATACATCCCATACTGCTCCTCCTCTCTTCCCTAACTCCTCTACTCTTCTCGGCCTCCCTGCCTTCTTTTTTATTTCTTCCTCATCTCCCTTTTTTCCCCCTTCCTCTAACATCCTATCTCTATTGATCTCTATCCTCCTATCTCTAATATTCTCTTCATTAATCATTTCCCTCTTATCGCTTTCTTTCTTCGATTCACCTACTCTATGCTCCAACTCGCTCCAACTCGCTAGTGAATTCCCTAGTGAATTCCCTATCTTTTTACTTTACTGCACCTACTTCCCTACACCTACTCTCCTCTACTCTCTTTCTTCCACGTGTCTACGTGTCCACGTGTCTCACCTTTTCCTACTTTCTCCTTTCTAACTCCTTACCCCTTTATCCTCTCCTATCCTTTCAATCTCTCCTCCTCTTTTTTCTACACCCTCTCACCTCTTATCTCCTATTCACCTCACCCCTTTTCTCACTCTTTCCTTACAAATACCTGCCACGCTTTCACACACCTGTCACTCACTCTCTTACCGGAACCGGAAGCTCATATATTTCTATAATATAATTTATATATATAAATTATATTTTGCAAATATAGTAATGATTATAAAGCAATGAGATTATAAAGTAAATGAGAATAACTCATCCTACATTTTCGTGTACACATGCAAATGTAGAATGAACTACTCTCGTTTACTAGGCTTCCAAATTGATATCTAAACATTCACTTATATTCTTTTATCCAATGTGAAATCCGGTCTGGTCTAATTTTAGGTAAAAAGCAATCCGTATATATATTTTCACAATTATATTTTCATAGTAAAACGCTTGTAACATATGCTACACCGCCAGACAAGACCGCGCGAAAGCGCTCGCGGAAAACCGTCCGTAAAGTCGTGCACTCATTCATGCCTTCGCCGCTACGCGGCGTCTTTTCTCGCAGTTAGAATTCCGCTGAGTGAGGATGTAAGGCCACGCGCTGCACTGCCAAAACATATTTGTGAATATATACGTATATATGTATACGACCAATGGGTGTCATTAAATTGTTATTGGACACTGTTTAATAGCAGTATTTTATTTTAAATATACTTGGAGACATTTTTGGTCAACAAGTATGTCGGAAAACAACTGTGACTTTTGCGAAAGTAAAGATTTTAGCTAACTCTTTTTAAATTTAAATTCTCATTTTTCAAAATAAAGGACGGTATTCCATAGTCCGTTCTTATATTTAAGACTGTCTTAAGTACAAAGTCTTTTAAGATGCTTTTCTCTTCTTAAGCTTAGTCGGATTCATAATCAAATCTTGATGGTCTTATTTGAATCAAATAAGATCGTGTTTATTAGAAAGTAAGGTTATGTTTTCAAGTCAGTCCGTACATGACTTTAAGATAAGCTTATTATTAAATATTATGGAATTAATGGAAGAAAATTGATGTTATTGAAAAAATATTGATTGATCGTGATTTTCAAGTAGAGAGAGATCGTGTACGAAAATGATACATTCGTGATGGACTTTTTAAAACCCTTTTATAATAATTTACAATTTAAAAGACGCTGTAGATTAATAAGGATTCCTCCTATATGGAATATTACCAAAAATTGAAGAAGGATTTTAGCAAAAATTAACAATCGTGGTCTGCCGATTCCACCAGTACAATACAAATTGTTAATATGCTTAAGATACTACGCAACACACACACACACACACAGAGAGAGAGAGAGAGGGGTGTGTCTAAAAATAAATATATTAATAAAATTTATCTTTATTATTTTTATTATTTCATTTACTGGATTATTTTCTTTTTCAGCATCATCAGTCTCATTACTGCTTGAGTCTGTAACATTCAATTGTCATTGTCTCATAAATTCTAAATTCTTATTCATAAACAAATATATTAATAGAAAATATCAATAAAATTAATTATTTTATCATTTGTATGAAGTGTGACAATAGAATCATTATTAACTTCCTGGAAATCATCATCAATAAAGTCTATGCTCTCCACATTTTCAATTAATTCCTCAGGAATACAATTCATTAATATTCTTTGTTGTCGTTCTGAAAAATATTCATTGTTACTATTTTTTCAATTTTTATTATAATATAAATAAATAAAATAAAGATGAAATTACCTTTTAGTATTTTATCTGATAAATTTGATGAAAATAATGTTGGTGCAATTGTCATTAAATTGGGTGCTATTGCGGCAATGTTCGGGTCAATCTTTGCAGATTTAGGTTCAGGTCCACCACCTGTTGATAAACGTGCATGTTTTACCTGCGTAAGGATATCTCTCTGTACTGATTTTAAATTACTCCATAATTTTCTAAATTGAACGCTTCTCTGTAATAATTTATTACACATTAAAATGTTAAAAATTAAATTACTTTGAATATAAAAAATATTTAAAATCTAGCTTAAAAATGAAACTATCTACCGCAAATATATTAGATTTTCTTCAGATATAATTAACATTTTTATTTCAAGCATTTAACATATCTAATTAGAAAAAATATATAGATTTTTTACTTTATTACAATAGATATATGCATTGCAAGTTTGATTCCATGCTTCTTCTTGTTTCAAAGTTGTAGCATCACTTTTTCAAGGAGAATATTTTGTTAAAATTTTAAGGAAGAATTCTTTTCGGGATCTATATAATGTTTTTTTTTGCTTGATATTTTTTTTACAGTAAAATTACTTTCTAACAATACTTTAGAGTCTGCAATAATTTGATAACATGAATAAATGGTATAGACATACATCTTGTTAAATTTTTCTATATTTAAACATATTTCATTGGCTGATACATCAGAAAAATCCCAAAGATTACTGAAAGTAAATCAGATCATCTTAAGCACTAAATTCAGTAAAAAAATCTTAAATAACAAGAAGTGCTTATTTTTTTATGAAGATCGTCTCATTTTAATTAAAACTATGAATACATGAAATCTCAAGTCATACTTATACAAACAAGATCTTAATCTAGAAAATCTTAAGAAAATGTTTAAGCTTGGACTATAAATACCGTCCAAAGTCAACTCTCTAAAATTTGTCTATTTTTTGGATATTTTTTTTATTCCTTTGATTACTTTAAAATGTGTATCGTATAAGAAAATTATACTGATTTATTTGATTGTGGTAACTTTTAGGTATACTGTACTCGATATATCACATTTGTTAAAAGTATCAAGTTAATTTACGTTTATTAATAAAATTCTTGTGAAGATAGATATAATATATCCCAGGTAGCACAACGTCGTCAATGAGACGTCTTTTTTACGTACGTTTTCGTCAGGATTTACGTCAAACTGACGGTCAGTATGATGTACAAATGACCTATACTGACGGCCATTTGTCACAGCATAAATGACGTCATCGGATGACAACAGTATGACGTCATCAGATGATAACAGTATGACGTCATCAGATGACAACAGTATGACGTCATCAGATGACAACAGTATGACGTCATCAGATGACAACAGTATGACGTCATCAGATGACAACAGTATGATGTCATCAGATGACAACAGTATGATGTCATCAGATGACAATAATATTACGTCATTAGATGACAATAGTATGACGTTATAATGATTTTAGAATTGCCTTAAAATAATTGCTTAAAAATAACGTTTAAATTAAATTTTAAAAAGAAAATAATATATAACAAAATATAATTACATAATATATTTATTTATTCATTATATGTACGTTTTACATCATTTAGACTTATGTGCTAACAATTAAACTTTCAAATGATAACAATAAAATGGTTGAGCATCTAGTACTGATACTACCTCTAAACGGCAACAATAAAATAAATTCGTATTTGTAGTATTTATCTATTTTATTACACAGCCTTTAATTTTAAAAAATGCAACTTCTGTCTTACATTTAATTTGAGGTGAGTGAGCCTAAAATGTCTTTATTCAATAATTATAAATATAAAACACGTATATATATATATATATATATATATATATATAGATATACGTGTGTTTTATATTATATATTTAAACGTTATATGTGCAAACATTTTTACTTGTATATATAAACTATGTGAATTAATAAAAACATAATCTTATTTAAGCTCACTTATCTTAATTTTTAACTATATATATATATATATATATGTATATAGACAGACACCTCTTCAAGTCCGCTGTGCAGCATTTGAGTTTGCTGAACGTCACAACATCCCCAATAATTTTAATAAAGAAAAAAGGTGTGCTGGCGTAAATTGGTTCTATGGATTTCAAGCTCGTAATCAAAATATACCACCGAATCCTGCCTGCTAGCAACCAGCTAGCATTACCCCAAGAGGCGACCGTAATTACCCAACACGTCGGTCAATTGTGGTCAAGTCAGAGATTTCTTTTAATCAATGCAGGCCTAATTATATATTACCTTTCTTAACTTTTATGCTTCCATCTTCGAAGAATGATTGATGAAGTATCCGTCAACTATTCCATTTTGGTTTTAAAGACATTTTTTTCTGAAAATAAAAAATAATTCTTACTGACTGCAATTTCCCCATTCTCCCTTATATATATATATATATATATATATATATATATATATAAGCTGTAAATTGTATATCATTATATACACGTGTTTTATATATGAATTTCATACGTATAGTAGATATACATATATTTATACACATATACATTTAGATGTACGTATATTATAAAAATATAAAACATCTTAAAATAATATTGCATATTTATTAATTACATTTATAATGACGTATTTTCTACAATTAATATACATCTATAAGAAAAAAATTATTTAAAAACTACATTTCAATATTGCTTTCAATTAATACACATCTATAATATTTTTAATGAATATACATACGATATATTAATTATTTACAACTAATAGACATCTATTAGAAATATTTCATAAATTTCTTTTCTATATGTATAAAACATATTATATATGACTATTATAAGCATATTACATATTTATGAAATGCATATTTAATGACGAATGATATAAGTCTAATAAACATCTATGATAAGTTCAAAATCCGCGCATGCGTTATGCTGCGGACCATTGTGCGGACCATTGCCTCAGTGCACGCGCGTGACCAGAGCAAGCGGCTACCGGCACGGCAAGGTGTTCTCGCCCCTGACGAGGCACAACTGGCTTTCGAGAATGGCTCCACGAGTGGCCCACCATTTGGGCCGCGGGCTGAGGTACTGCAGATACTCGCGGGTCCACCGCTGCCACAGGTGGTCCCGCATCTGCTGCAGGAGACGCCACCGATTCAGCCGATTGGTTGGGAAGTCCAGGAGTGACGGCTCCGGGATGGCGAAAAGAGTGTCTCCCACCAAGAATTGCTCAGGCGTCAGGGCATCGAGGTCGTCCGGGTCGTCAGTCAAGGCCTCGAACGGCCTTGAATTGAGGCAGGCCTCGACCTCTGTGAGAAACGTCGACAGTTCCTCAGAGGTGTCTGGCCTCGCCGATGGTGCGTCGCAGGTGATGCTTGACAGCCTTGACAGCTGCTTCCCACAGGCCGCCGAAGTGTGGAGCTGCCGGTGGATTGAAGCTCCACCGTACTCCTCGGTCTGCAAGGTGCCCGACAATAGTGTGGATCTCACGGCCAGCAGCCTTGAAGAGGTCCCTGAGCTGTCGGTCCGCGCCTACAAAGTTAGTGCCGCAGTCGCTGTAAACGACTGTGCCCTCGTCGAGACACGAACCGACGAAAGGCCGCTAGAAATGCCTCGGCGGTGTAGTCGCTGACGGCCTCAAGGTGTACGGCGCGGGAGCTGAAACACACGAATACAACTAGGAAGCCTTTGTAGGCCTTGTGTCCTCGGCCTCTCGTCGTTCTGAGCCACACCGGGCCGGCGAGGTCCACGCCGGTGTGCTGAAATGGACGGCTCGGAGTGACGCGCGCTCTCGGCAGGTCGCCCATCTTTGACCGTGGAGTAGCCGCCCGCCATCGGACGCATGGGTGGCAGCTGTGGATGTGGCGGCGAACCAGTTGGCGTCTTCGCGGAATCCAAAATCGTTGCCTGATGTGAGCTAAGGTGGCCTGGACTCCTCCGTGAAATGTACGTCTGTGGGCGGCGTCAATCACCAGGTGAGTCAGGTGAGATTGCGGCGGCAAAATGACTGGATGTTGTTGGTCGGCATCCAAAATTGCATGTTTTAGGCGCCCGCTGACTCTCAGGGTGCCCTCGTCATCCAGCATGAAAACCATCTTGCGGAGCGAGCTTCGGGCAGGCAGCGTCCTTCCAGCACGGATGTCCCGCAGCTCTGCATGGTATGACTCGACTCCTGAGCTAACCGGATCCATCTCGACAGGGCGGCCTCCAGCTCCTTAGGTCCCAGGAACGCCGACACAGCTTTCACCATCTGTCGAACGAAGTCTTCGTGGCCTCCAGCGCCAGATCCAGGCTGACACGCAAAGCAAGCGACGAAGGCAGAAGAAGCGGTTGAGCTCCTCAGGTTCTCGCTTCTCGGTGGCTGCATGGCATCGTAACGGTCGCTGCTCCGGTAAGTCAGCCGTTTCCAGGTGTCCGACGTCCTTCGGCCAAAAGTCCGCGCGATGGCGGAGATATTCCGGCCCTCGCCACCACAGAGGATGTTGAAGGAGCTTCTTCGGCGACACTCCCCGGGAGACACAGTCTGCAAGGTTCTCCTTACCAAGTACGTGCCGCCATCTTGCATCCTGGTCGTCGCGGTGAATTTCTGCAACGCTGTTAACTACATATGTATTCCATTTTGAAGGATGTCCACGTATCCAGCCAAGCGTCACAGTAGAATCCGTCCAGAGGGTGATCGTCGACTTCTCCAGATTCAAGGAGAGCCGCACATGTTCGGCTAGTTTGGACAGAAAGGCCGTTCCGCAGAGTTCCAGTCGCGGAAGCGATACACGCTTCAACGGGGCCACCTTGCTCTTAGCGACCACTTTTTTTTTTTTTTTTAAGTCAGGAAATTTGCCTAAACCAAACTTCGCCGTCCTGACCCCTGAGGGAGGGCCAGGAGGCTTTGTGGTGGATTCCCGCCCGTAGTATCCCAAGGGACTATCGGACGGGGGACCGACCTAAAACCTGACTGAAGCCCCTGGTCGTATGGGTGTTGTCCACCGCGGAACCGCTAACGCATTACATCATGGTGGACACCCGACCGGCGTCCTTAAGGTAGGACACATCCCCCGGAAGGATACTACAGGTATCCTCCCGGAGAGGACATTCCCTTGCCCCGAAAGGGCATCGGAGGGAGCCGGGCTACTAGCTCCCCCCGGACTTCCCTGGGTCGACGTGCAATAGGATCAGGGCCCCCACCCTTCTCCCTGCCGAACCCGGTAAGTGAGACGGCCGCAGCCGCCCACCCCACATTTAAGACGTCACAGGACGTCACCAACTACGTGGACAGACATATTCACATCCACAAAACAAAAACCAAATAAGGGCCACAGGCCCAGCCCTCGAGGGGGCCAACATCAAAGGCCCAATGGCCGACCACAGGTAAAGGGTGGTGCATGATGTTTGCACCACCTTATGGACGAAAGACGAAAGGACTAGTACACATGGACTTGGCGTGGGTGAAGAGGCCGCGGAGTCACCTTGCGGCAACCTTTCCGGCACTCAATCCCATCGCCGCGACCTACTACATGAAGAGACTACGGAGTCGCCTTTCGGCAACCTCCCCAGAACTCCCCGCACCCACCGCTACACACTACGACAAAAACAAAAACCACACTAAACATTGGGAGCAGAGCTGCAGCCCGGCACAGGGGAGCCACCTCTCCGTGACCTCCCCCGCCCCCGACTGCAGTCCACCTCCAGCCACTCGGGGCTATCGGGAGCCCTCCCGACAGGGGGCCCCGAAGCCTGCACGCGCTCCGCAGCAGGAGCGCCAACTGGGGCAGCCCCGATCTCCAAAGGCCGTCCCCCAACAGGACGACCCGGAGCCTGGCGCCCGCCATCCACCCCGGAAACTGAGGGCCTCAGGCACCCCTGAGCCCCCAACGAGTGGGCCGCCGACACCCCCCTGTCCGAACAAATCGGACAGCGGGGAGTGGCGCCACAGACCGCCGCGCGATGTCCCGACACGCCGCAACGATAGCAGCGGTCGGAACGATCGACTCCCCCCGAGCATCGATGACGAGTATGCCCCACCTCAAGGCAGCGGAAGCACCGAAGGGGGCGCCAAGCAGCTCCACCCCCAACATCCCCCAGCCCACCTTGATACTACCCGCGGATACAGCTTTGCGCGCCGTTGCCACCGGGCAACGCACCCACACCGTGCTCCAGGGAGAGCCCCGAGGAGTCCGGATCTCTCCGATCCGAACATCCCCGGACGAGCATCCCCCCAGAGACACCAGGGCGCCGCGGATATCTTCCCGAGAAGCGATTCCCTCCCCCATAGTCCCACGGATCCGAAGATCCATGGTTTTTTGGGGGCGGGAGATCACCACGTCCTCTCGATCCGCGAAAACACCACGGATGCGACCCGCCAGGAGGTCCGCCTTTTCACCAGTGTTTCCACCAGGGATTTGCAAGAGCAAGCCCCCAGTGGCGGTGAACCTCATGTTCAGCGGAAAAATGCCGAGTTCCTCCAAGCTGATGCACTCCCCGGCCTCCCGCAAAATCTCCGCATATGACCTCTTGTCACCGACAGAGGTCACATGCACCGCCGCTGAGTTGGGCTGCCGAAGCCGTCTCGGGACCCTTCTCTTCCGCATAACCGACCTTGGACGCGGAACCTCGGCTAGACCCCCCCGGGGCCCAATGCCCCCAACCCCCCCAGCGGCCAAATTAGCCACCGACAGGGACGGAGACCCAACCCCCGAGAAGGAGACCACCCTCCTCGCACCCCGACCCCGTCTCCCACGCACAGGCGTCGAGAGGACGGGGGAAACCTCCTTAACCGGGAGGGCAGCGGCAGAGGACCCTACCTCCTCCCCCCGGGAAACCAAGGAGGACCTGAGGGACTCCATAGCCCGCCTCAGGCCCTCGACCGCCCCGGCAACTCGCTTCTCGATGAGGAGATCCACCCGCGCCAGCAGCTGCTGGTGTGGATCCTCCTCACCAAGATCTATCCCGCACGAAGTGCTCCAAATTTCCGCCGCTGTCCTACCAAGCGAAGGCTGTCCCTTCTCAGAGACAACAGCCCCACCAGGCAGTTCCGACCCATGCATCATCACCCGTCTGCGGGCAGCCCTATTCCTCTTTTTAAGAGGCGCCTCCTTCTCCCCAGAAGAGGGAGAAAGCGCAGCCACTCTCCTATTCGCCTCTAACAGCTCATGAAGGGACTTATTGTCCCTCTCAAGCTGCTCGACGCGCTCCCGAAGGCAAACAACCTCCTCTCTAAGGAATGCGCATTCCTCAGTCTTTGTAGACTCCAGGGCCTCCTCCTTCTCAATGGGCCCCGGAGAAGAAACCACCATAGAGTCGTCAGACAGGGTGATCGCGCCAAGCGACCCCCCTAAAAGGGGGGAAGCGGCAGCAACCAGCCCTGCCCCTGACATATCTCCACTTACTTGAGGATCATCGCCGCGGATCTCCTCCTTCTCCCGAACAAGATCTTGGGAACCAAATTCCGCCGACCACCTATCCTCATCCTGTAGAGTCAATCCGACGGTCCTCAGGCGAGGTAAGACTCTCTCACTCGCCAGATTGACCAGGATGCATTTGTGTGCCGCACACCACCGGGTAGAGTTTGTGGCACAAAATCCTAAGAATAGCCGGCAAAAAGCCAGCATCTTCTCATACGGTGCTCTTCCCCGGAAGAATCGAGCCTCCCTGGACCCAATGAGAGCCGTCATCTCACGCACCAGATCCCGAGGATCATCACCGATAACACGGGACTCGAACCTGATTTGCATCGCCCTCAGCCGGTCAAAGACTTCAATCGTCGGCACTGTAGTGTGCTTATCCGCGGACCCAGCCGGCAAATCCGCGGACGACCTGTCGCTCGATGACGACGAGGGGGGAGCCAGGCCTACACCTCCCCCACGCCGGTTCCTGGTATCCGAACCCAGGACGTTCGCTTTCTTCTTTGTGCTCCTCATGATTGCTAGAAGAAAAATTGGTTTTTTCTGTCGGGGGTTTTCCTTCCCCTTAGGAGGTTGCCTTACTCAGCTAACGGGGCCCCCTCCCCGGGTGTTATCTTCGGTGTTTTCCTTCACCTAGTGCAGTGGACAAGTCCTTTTTAGGGCCTGCACGCCCATCGCACCTCGTTCATCCATCACCACGCACTCCAGCTCGGGTACCTCGGGATTGCGACACCCGTACACTACAGGGATGAGTCTGTAGTGCCCCTGAGGGAAGTGCCCCTGAGGGATCTTAGCGACCACTAGGTTTTTTTTTTTTTTTTTTTTTTATAGTCAGGAAATTTGCCTAAACCAAACTTCGCCGTCCTGACCCCTGAGGGAGGGTCAGGAGGCTTTGTGGTGGATTCCCGCCCGTAGTATTCCGAGGGACTATCGGGCGGGGGACCGACCTAAAACCTGACTGAAGCCCCTGGTCGTATGGGTATTGTCCACCGCGGAACCGCGTTAGCATAACTTCACGGTGGACACCCGACCGGCGTCCTTTAGGAAGGACACATCCCCCGAGAGGATACTACAGGTATCCCCCCGGAGAGGACATCCCTTGCCCCGAACCTCCCTTGCCCCAGCGACCACTAGGTTAGGTTATGGGTCTTCTACCAAAAATTCAAAATTTTTTTTGGGGTTAGGTTAGGTTAGGTTAGGGGTGTATTACATTCCCTCAGGGGCACTACAGACTCATCCCTGTAGTGTACGGGTGTCGCAATCCCGAGGTACCCGAGCTGGAGTGTGTGCGAAGGATGAATGGGGCGTGATGGGCGTGCAGGCCCTAAAAAGGACTTGTCCACTGCACTAGGTGAAGGAAAACACCGAAGATAACACCCGGGGGGGAGGCCCCGTTAGCCAGGTAAGGCAACCTCCTAAGGGGAAGGAAAACCCCCGACAGAAAAAACCAATTTCTTTATTACAGATGATGGAGTCTAATAAAGAAGCGATCGTCCTGGGATCGGATACCAGGAACCGGCGTGGGGGGGGTGTAGGCCTGGCTCCCTCCATGTCGTCAACGGACGACAGGTCGTCTGCAGCTTTGCCGGCTGGGGCTGCAGACAAGACAGCGACAGTGCCGAGGAGTGAAAAGGACACGGTGCGTGAACGATTACGCGACCTAGCTTATAGCTGGGATACTCGTGATCGGGGTGTTGATCCGAAGGAACTTGCTGCGCGTATTCGCCGAGTCCTTCTGGATAAAGTGGTTCGGTGCTATCTGGCCCTTCATGAATATAAGGACCTCGCGAAACACATGGACGTCTTTTTTCGGGAGTGTTCGCGACGTGAAACGGAGTTCTGTGCCAAACACGTTTGCGTACAGTTTTTCGAGCCAGTTATTGCGGTTAGTACGGCAGACTCATTAACTGGAGAAACAGTAGATGGGGAGAGTGACTGTTCTCAGCCTCTTCCCTCACCGGAAAAAGTGCGGGGTGATAGTGATGATGAGGAGATGGAAGCTGCGGATCCGTCTTTCGTCACGCTACCCTCGTCAAGCTCTCCAGAGACCAGTGGGGCAGGACGAGACAGGGATGTTTCTTGGGCTCCTGAGGACAAGAGGGTCTTGACAGGGAGGAAACAATACCCCAAGAAAACTACAGGTAAGTCCTTTACAGCTAAAAGAGGTCGCCCCAAAACAACTGGGGACTATGTTAATATCGCGGAAGCTAAGGAGCGGGTCTTGCGCGCTGAAAGGCAGGAGGTCCTTCTGAAGGATCTGAATAGATTATTGGATCCTAGTTTGGGACCAGACCTCGCTGCGGTAGGAAGGGAGAATATTCCCTCGGACGAAGTTTTTAGATCCGGCCTTGGGAAAGTCACCAACTTGGAGCTCCGAAGGTTGGCCGGGTTGTCTGCCACACAAGTGGAGAAGGCATCCGATATCACTGGTCTCGATGAAATCGTGGCCAGGGATCTTCGGGTGTCTTCAATGAGACTTGTGGGTATCTTTGACGAGATGGCCAGGCGGGCCACTGTTGGGACGGATCCGCAGACCGAGGCTTTGAGAAGCGAGAACCGGGGACTGCGTGAGCGGATTGCGGCTCTGGAGCGCGATCGAGACAGAGTTGAGGCGGAGATGGCGAGCTTCCGGGCGGCCATTCCGCAGCTGGAGGCCGAATACTTCTTTGGCGATAAGGGAGCGAGGAAGCGGCCTTGTCCGGCATCATCGCCGGGATCGCCGTCGGGACAGGTGGTGACGGAGACGGATTTGGCCGGGAGTCACCCCGTCACTATGGAGGACTTGTCGTCCATACTGGACAGGCGTTTTGCCGACCTTAGGGTCGACATATCTGCTGCCGTGTTGGCTAACATTAAGCCTTTGCTTACTGGGCGGGCTGGGGACTCTTCTCCGGAAGTGATCCCCAGGCGTGCGCCCAGGGCAAGTGTTGTCGGTGTCTGTGGGCCATCGGCTGGTCCCGTGGCCGGGGGCTCTGCCGCCTCTGCTCTTGCAGAGGCTTCGGTGGATGCCTCTGCCCCCGGGGCTAGTACAAGAGGTAGACGTCGTCGTCGTCGTGGGGGGCCCTCTGTTAAGAGGATCCCTTCTTTGGGTGCTCCCGCCCCAAAGAGGAAGAGCCGAATTCCTCCCCCTTCCTCTGCGTCGGTAATTTCGCTGACGATCGGGAGGGGGGGTCAGGGTAAGTCTTATGCCTCGGTCCTTTCGGAGGCCAAAGCGAAGGTCGACCTGAAGGAGTTGGGCATTAGTGCAATGCGGATGCGAACAGGGGTAACTGGCAGCATCCTGTTGTCAGTCCCTGGAAAGGAGTCGACAACAAAAGCAGATGCTTTCGCGCTTAAGCTGAGGGAAGCCTTCCCTGAGGCGGGGGATGTCCGAGTTGGTCGCCCCTCTCGGATGGAGGATATCCGCCTGAGGGGGTCAATGATCTTTGCGAAGCGCGAGAAGATCCTGGAGGAGGTAGCGTTGTTTGGGGGATGTCGGGTTGAAGACCTAAAAGCCGGTAATATTAAGTTATTTACAGGTTCAAGTATGGGGACAATGTGGATCCGTTGTCCCGCTAGAGTGGCACGTAAGTTGCTGGTGGCAAAAAGGCTTACTTTGGAGGGGGGGTGGACGACGCTAGATGTTAGTCATCTGGCTCGTCGTCCCCTCCAGTGCTATCGGTGTCACGAGTTTGGCCATTCAGCCAACAACTGTGGCGCCGATGTGGATCGGAGTGGCCTATGTTATCGGTGTGGTTGCTCGGGTCATAGGGCGGCTGACTGTGTGGCGCCGCCCCGATGTTTTTCGTGCGGTTCGAGGGGAAAACCAGCGGGACACCGCTGCGGGTCGGCTGCATGCGCTCGCGTGCGCGTCCCTCCCAAGAGGCGTCGGGAGGGTACGCCTTCATCTGAGCGCGCGCAGGCTCCGGGGCGCCCCGATGGGGGGTCTGCGAGCCCGGAGTGGACGAGGGTAGACTGCGGCCGGGGGCGGGGGAAGTCGCGGAGAGGCGGCTCCCCCGTGCCGGGCTGCAGTTCTGCCCCCGATGTTTAGTGTCGGTTCTGTCCTTTGTTGTCGTAGTGAGTAGCGGTGGGTGCGGGGAGTTCCGGGGAGGTTGCCGAAAGGTGACTCCGTGGTCTCCCTGCCCCGCCAAGTTAATGTGGTAGGTTGCGGCGATGGGTGATGGAGCGCCGGGGAGGTTGCCGAGAGGTGACTCCGCGGCCTCTTCACCCGCGCCAAGTTTATGTTGTTCATAGTTATAGTCCTTTGTCATAGGTGGGAGTAACAACCCTCCCACCTTTATTGTGGTTGGCCATAGGGTCTTGTTGTGGGCTCCCTTGGGGGCTGGGCCTGTGGCCCTTACTATGTATTAATGTGGTTTGTGTACATGTTTCGTGCACGTTATGTATTATAATCGTCCTGTGACGTTTAGTGTGTGGGTGGGTGACTGCGGTCACCTCACTTACCGGGTTGGCAGAGAGAGGGGTGGGGGCCCCGCTCTCATTGCACGTCGACCCTGGGAAGTCCGGGGGGAGCTAGTAGCCCGGCTCCCCTCGATGCCCTTTCGGGGCAAGGGATGTCCTCTCCGGGGGGATACCTGTAGTATCCTCTCGGGGGATGTGTCCTTCCTAAA
Organism: Nylanderia fulva; assembly: GCF_048542155.1. Lineage (NCBI taxonomy): Eukaryota > Metazoa > Arthropoda > Insecta > Hymenoptera > Formicidae > Nylanderia > Nylanderia fulva. Next base: position 21,463 of record NW_028191130.1, read on the forward strand.
GGACGCCGGTCGGGTGTCCACCGTGAAGTTATGCTAACGCGGTTCCGCGGTGGACAGTACCCATACGACCAGGGGCTTCAGTCAGGTTTTAGGTCGGTCCCCCGCCCGATAGTCCCTCGGGATACTACGGGCGGGAATCCACCACAAAGCCTCCTGACCCTCCCTCAGGGGTCAGGACGGCGAAGTTTGGTTTAGGCAAATTTCCTGACTATAAAAAAAAAAAAAAAAAAAAGGGGTGTATTACATACTTTTTCGAAAAATTTTTATTTCAAAATCGAGAGTCATTTTTCACGAAACGAATTTGTAGCCAGGTGGCGCTTCGATATCTCGAAATTTTTTTTTTTTCCCAAAAATTTTTTTCTTTCGCGTCGGGAGTCATTTTTCACGATCCGAATTTTGCGCTAGGTCGCGCTTCGATATCTCGAAATTTTTTTTTTTCGCGTCCGGAGTCATTTTTCACGAAACGGATTTTGCGCTAGGTGGCGCTTCGATATTTCCATTTTTACTTCTTTTCCAAATTTTTACAAGTTCCAGAAGGCTACGCGGACTCGAAAATCGACCTCTACAGATGTACTCCGGTCGATAGAGAATGAGAAAAGCACTTTGGACCCCATTTTTTTTTTTTTTTTGAAAAAATTTTTTCATTCGGGTCGAGAGTCATTTTTCAGGAAACGGATTTTGGGCTAGGTGGCGCTTCGATATCTACATTTTTACTTTTTTTCAAAATTTTTCTAAGTTCCAGAAGGCAACGCGGACTCGAAAATCGACCTCTACAAATGTACTCCAGTCGATAGAGAATGGCGAGAAAAGCACTTTGGACCCCACTTTTTTTTTTTTTTTTTTTTTTTAAATTTTTTCATTCGGGTCGAGTCATTTTTCACGAAACGGATTTAGGGCTAGGTGGCGCTTCGATATCTAGATTTTTACTTTCTTGCAAAATTTTTACAAGTTCCAGAAGGCTACGCGGACTCGAAAATCGAACTTTACAGATGTACTCCAGTCGATAGAGAATGGCGAGAAAAGCGCTTTGGACACCCTCTCTTTTCTTTTTTTTTTTTTTTTTTTTTTTCATTTTTGGAAGAGATTTTTCACGATTCGAACTTTGGTGGTGGTTGGGACGGGATTTCTAGACTTTTTGATTTTTGGGAACTTGGAAAAATTTTGAAAATTTTTCGACATTTTTGAGATTTTTCACGATTCGAATTTTGGTCAAGGTTTCGTTGCGATATCTCAATTTTTAGGTCAGCTCTGGTCAGGTCAGCTCTGGTCAGGTCAGCTCTGGTCAGGTCAGCTCTGGTCAGGTCAGCTCTGGTCAGGTCAGCTCTGGTCAGGTCAGCTCTGGTCAGGTCAGCTCTGGTCAGGTCAGCTCTGGTCAGGTCAGCTCTGGTCAGGTCAGCTCTGGTCAGGTCAGCTCTGGTCAGGTCAGCTCTGGTCAGGTCAGCTCTGGTCAGGTCAGCTCTGGTCAGGTCAGCTCTGGTCAGGTCAGCTCTGGTCAGGTCAGCTCTGGTCAGGTCAGCTCTGGTCAGGTCAGCTCTGGTCTGGTCAGGTCAGCTCTGGTCAGGTCAGCTCTGGTCAGGTCAGCTCTGGTCAGGTCAGCTCTGGTCAGGTCAGCTCTGGTCAGGTCAGCTCTGGTCAGGTCAGCTCTGGTCAGGTCAGCTCTGGTCAGGTCAGCTCTGGTCAGGTCAGCTCTGGTCAGGTCAGCTCTGGTCAGGTCAGCTCTGGTCAGGTCAGCTCTGGTCAGGTCAGCTCTGGTCAGGTCAGCTCTGGTCAGGTCAGCTCTGGTCAGGTCAGCTCTGGTCAGGTCAGCTCTGGTCAGGTCAGCTCTGGTCAGGTCAGCTCTGGTCAGGTCAGCTCTGGTCAGGTCAGCTCTGGTCAGGTCAGCTCTGGTCAGGTCAGCTCTGGTCAGGTCAGCTCTGGTCAGGTCAGCTCTGGTCAGGTCAGCTCTGGTCAGGTCAGCTCTGGTCAGGTCAGCTCTGGTCAGGTCAGCTCTGGTCAGGTCAGCTCTGGTCAGGTCAGCTCCTGGTCAGGTCAGCTCTGGTCAGGTCAGCTCTGGTCAGGTCAGCTCTGGTCAGGTCAGCTCTGGTCAGGTCAGCTCTGGTCAGGTCAGCTCTGGTCAGGTCAGCTCTGGTCAGGTCAGCTCTGGTCAGGTCAGCTCTGGTCAGGTCAGCTCTGGTCAGGTCAGCTCTGGTCAGGTCAGCTCTGGTCAGGTCAGCTCTGGTCAGGTCAGCTCTGGTCAGGTCAGCTCTGGTCAGGTCAGCTCTGGTCAGGTCAGCTCTGGTCAGGTCAGCTCTGGTCAGGTCAGCTCTGGTCAGGTCAGCTCTGGTCAGGTCAGCTCTGGTCAGGTCAGCTCTGGTCAGGTCAGCTCTGGTCAGGTCAGCTCTGGTCAGGTCAGCTCTGGTCAGGTCAGCTCTGGTCAGGTCAGCTCTGGTCAGGTCAGCTCTGGTCAGGTCAGCTCTGGTCAGGTCAGCTCTGGTCAGGTCAGCTCTGGTCAGGTCAGCTCTGGTCAGGTCAGCTCTGGTTGGTCAGGTCAGCTCTGGTCAGGTCAGCTCTGGTCAGGTCAGCTCTGGTCAGGTCAGCTCTGGTCAGGTCAGCTCTGGTCAGGTCAGCTCTGGTCAGGTCAGCTCTGGTCAGGTCAGCTCTGGTCAGGTCAGCTCTGGTCAGGTCAGCTCTGGTCAGGGTCAGCTCTGGTCAGGTCAGCTCTGGTCAGGTCAGCTCTGGTCAGGTCAGCTCTGGTCAGGTCAGCTCTGGTCAGGTCAGCTCTGGTCAGGTCAGCTCTGGTCAGGTCAGCTCTGGTCAGGTCAGCTCTGGTCAGGTCAGCTCTGGTCAGGGTCAGCTCTGGTCAGGTCAGCTCTGGTCAGGTCAGCTCTGGTCAGGTCAGCTCTGGTCAGGTCAGCTCTGGTCAGGTCAGCTCTGGTCAGGTCAGCTCTGGTCAGGTCAGCTCTGGTCAGGTCAGCTCTGGTCAGGTCAGCTCTGGTCAGGTCAGCTCTGGTCAGGTCAGCTCTGTCTGGTCAGGTCAGCTCTGGTCAGGTCAGCTCTGGTCAGGTCAGCTCTGGTCAGGTCAGCTCTGGTCAGGTCAGCTCTGGTCAGGTCAGCTCTGGTCAGGTCAGCTCTGGTCAGGTCAGCTCTGGTCAGGTCAGCTCTGGTCAGGTCAGCTCTGGTCAGGTCAGCTCTGGTCAGGTCAGCTCTGGTCAGGTCAGCTCTGGTCAGGTCAGCTCTGGTCAGGTCAGCTCTGGTCAGGTCAGCTCTGGTCAGGTCAGCTCTGGTCAGGTCAGCTCTGGTCAGGTCAGCTCTGGTCAGGTCAGCTCTGGTCAGGTCAGCTCTGGTCAGGTCAGCTCTGGTCAGGTCAGCTCTGGTCAGGTCAGCTCTGGTCAGGTCAGCTCTGGTCAGGTCAGCTCTGGTCAGGTCAGCTCTGGTCAGGTCAGCTCTGGTCAGGTCAGCTCTGGTCAGGTCAGCTCTGGTCAGGTCAGCTCTGGTCAGGTCAGCTCAGCTCTGGTCAGGTCAGCTCTGGTCAGGTCAGCTCTGGTCAGGTCAGCTCTGG
>NW_028191131.1:0-33424 GCF_048542155.1 Nylanderia fulva
TTCCTCCTCATTATTATTATTTCGGTGTGTCATTTCAGACGACGCCAGGATTTGCACCGCGGCCGGTCGGCGCGGCACAGACACCTCGGGCGAACGTCCAACGATTGCTCGTACGCCCATTGTAAGCGTTGCACAGGGCACAGGCGACGCGCGCGCCATTCTCTGGTCGCCCGCGTCGTGGAAGTGCGCGCTTTTCGGACGCAAGCAGTTTAGGGGTACTAAAACGACCCTCAGCCAGGCGTGGTCCGGGAATTGTATCCGTGGACCGCAATGTGCGTTCGAAATGTCGATGTTCATGTGTCCTGCAGTTCACAAGTTGACGCGCAATTAGCTGCGTTCTTCATCGACCCACGAGCCAAGTGATCCACCGTTCAGGGTAATCGTTCGAAATTTTTGCGTTCGCGAAGAAACGCGCTTCTCGTTCAACCATCGTGGTCTCTTCTCTCGGACGAGAGAAGAGAGAATAATCGTGGTGGCTCTTCGATCAGCCTGTCCGCGCGCGTCCGAGGACGCGCGCGGACCGCCGCCTCCCGCCAGGGAAGGCTACGGCACAAAGATAGAGTTGTGTGTTTCTCGTTCGGAGCGTCTCTCCCGCAACGGGAGAGCCGGGGCGGAAGCTCTTTGAAGAAACCGTCGGACCGACACAGTTGACAGATTGGTCGAAATATCATCGATCCCTTCTCTGTGTTATATATATATATTATAATAATATATGGGGGTCCTCTCGCTCGGCACTCGCGGTCGCACACCGTGTGTTCTCGGCACGCTGACCGCTGCCCCGCGACAACGGGGAGGGCGCGCGTCGACGAACGTCGTGGGTGCTGCACACACGCGTGCGCGGGCATAGGTTACCACCGGTTCGCGCTCAACGCCGAATCGACGCTCTGTGTGTGTGTGTGGCCGGAGAATGGCACACACACGAGCGTGATCGCGAAGCGTCTCGCTCCGAATCGTCGTCGAACACCGCCGGGCGCGCTGCTCTGCTTGCCGACTACTTTCGGTCAGAGAGGCGCGACGGCGTCCGTCGTTATATCAAAACACAACAACAAATTCCGTCAAATCCGTTATTTTCTTTTTCTCTGAGAGCGCCTTTTCAGCGCGTCCATTCAGTCGCCGACTGCTGCGAGCGCGCGTCTCTCCCAAAAGAGAGGACTCTCGACGCAGAGCAGGACCTCCGGAACGTTAATGATCCTTCCGCAGGTTCACCTACGGAAACCTTGTTACGACTTTTACTTCCTCTAAATGCTCAAGATTTGGTCATCTTCCCGGCAACATCGGCAATGCCGAGACATTGCCGCGCACCAGTCCGAAGACCTCACTAAATCATTCAATCGGTAGTAGCGACGGGCGGTGTGTACAAAGGGCAGGGACGTAATCAACGCGAGCTTATGACTCGCGCTTACTGGGAATTCCTCGTTCATGGGGAACAATTGCAAGCCCCAATCCCTAGCACGAAGGAGGTTCAGCGGGTTACCCGGGCCTTTCGGCCGGGGAACACACGCTGATTCCTTCAGTGTAGCGCGCGTGCGGCCCAGAACATCTAAGGGCATCACAGACCTGTTATTGCTCAATCTCGTGCGGCTAGAAGCCGCCTGTCCCTCTAAGAAGATTTGTTTGTACGTTGGTAGTAAAAACCCGCCAGCCGAAGCCGGGGGCCTTCGCGATACCATAAGGTACGCCTATTTTAGCAGGCTAGAGTCTCGTTCGTTATCGGAATTAACCAGACAAATCGCTCCACCAACTAAGAACGGCCATGCACCACCACCCACCGAATCAAGAAAGAGCTATCAATCTGTCAATCCTTCCGGTGTCTGAGCCTGGTGAGGTTTCCCGTGTTGAGTCAAATTAAGCCGCAGGCTCCACTCCTGGTGGTGCCCTTCCGTCAATTCCTTTAAGTTTCAGCTTTGCAACCATACTTCCCCCGGAACCCAAAAGCTTTGGTTTCCCGGAAGCTGCCCGCCGAGTCATCGGAGGAACTTCGGCGGATCGCTAGCTGGCATCGTTTATGGTTAGAACTAGGGCGGTATCTGATCGCCTTCGAACCTCTAACTTTCGTTCTTGATTAATGAATGAGGGAGAGAATGAGAGCGTTGCGGAAGTGAGTGAGATAGCGTGTATGAGAGTAATTGGTGCGAGACTCCGTAAATTCCTGTTTACGGAGACGAACAAAATTTCAAAGAGTGCGAGTGAGAAAATACTGGACATTGTGGGAGAATATGAGGAACAGATGATGAAAATGTTGTGCAAAAATGAGAGAATACAGGGGAAACTGGATGAGTGTATGCATCGAGCGAGTCGGGATTAAGCCTACGGCGGAAGTGGAATGAGCTATGCGAGCGTGAGTGCGAAAAATGTTGTAAAGAGCGTGATTGAAAAGGTACAGGAAGTGAATGTGAAAACAAGTGAAAACGAAAGAGAAGAGTTATGCGGTAATAGTGAGAGCGGATGATGCAAGTGCGAAAGTGACAAGTGAGGAAGTAAAGGAGAGAATGATGAAGCATGTGAGCAAGTCACTGAATGTGCGTGTGAAAGCGGTGAGGAAAGTGAGGAATGGAGGTGTAGCGATTGAGACGATGAGCGAGAGTGAGTTGAAAAGAATAAGAGAGTGTGGTCAGTTTAAGAATGCTGGCCTAAAGGTTGAGCTGCCTCGCAAGATAGGCCCAAAGATCATCTTGTACGATGTGCCGAATGATATGGCGAGTGAAGTGTTAATGAGAGAAATGTATGAGAGGAGCTTGAAAGGGCGAGTGGATGAGAGAGTATTTATGGAACGTGTGCGTGTTGTGAGTAGGAATGCGAAGAAAGATGCAACCTGCGGAAATGTGATATTAGAAGTTACGAGTGCAATAAGAAATGTGCTCTGTAGTGACGGACAAGTGTTTGTGCATTGGAAGGCCTTTAGGGTGAAAGAGTTTTTCAGTGTGCTGAGGTGCCACAAGTGCTTCGCATTTGGGCACATGATGCGGCAATGCACCGAAAAGGAAAGACTGTGCCAAAAATGTGGATGTGTAGGACACATGATGAGAGATTGTAAAAAGGAAAGTGTGTGTAGAAACTGTAAGCTGAAAGGGAGCAAATGTGATCACTCGGTTCTGTCCGAAGTGTGTCCGGAATACGTGAGAGCGTTAGAGAGAGAGAAAGCGAGAATAAATGACGAATGAATGGTGCGTGAATATGGTGCAGTATAACTGCCAGAGAGCGTATGCAATTATGTGTGAGCTGAGTGAGATGATGCGCGAACGTCGAGTGAGTGTAGCACTGCTGCAAGAACCGTATGAAAGGCATGGACATGTGGTGGGCTTGCCCATAGGTATGGATGTGATTGTGTGCGAAAGTGGGACGGTGAAAGCAGCAGTGGTGGTAAATGACTCTAGGTTAGACGTGATGTGCGTGAGAGAGTGTACGAATAAGCTTGGAGTGAGTGTGTGGTTGAAGGGGGACTTTGGCGAAATGTATGTGGTGTCCATGTATTGCCAGTATGGTAAGTGTATCGAGCCGTACTTGGCGTACATGGACAGAGTATGTGAGACGGCCGGGAGAAAGCGTCTGCTGATAGGTATGGATGCGAATGCCGTCTCTCCCTTGTGGTATAGCAAGGGTGGAGGCAGCAGAGAGAGTGAAGCGCGTGGTAGAGTGATTGAGGAATGGATGATTGCGAGCGGGATGAATGTTGTTGAATGAGCCAAGCGAGTTTTACTCGTTCAGCGGGCCGAATGAGGAGAGTGACATCGATGTCACTTTCGTGAACGGCGTGAATGGAGGGTGCCGGTATGAGTGGGAAGTAAAGCCGACTGGGGAGTGAGTGACCATAACGTATTGTTAATACGGATGGTACACAGAGAGAATGTAAATACGAATGAGGGCATGCGTAGATGGGTGTGCAAGGACGTAGACTGGGAAGGATATATGTGTGATATGCGAGAGAGTGCGTTAGAGGATGCAGCGAGCGCCATAGACGAAGCGGATGCGCAGAGCTGTGTAGAGCGAATGATGAAATGGATCCATAGTGCGAATGATCGATGGATGAAGAGGGTAAACCTGTGTATGCTAGGAAGCTTGTGTGGTAGGACGGATGAGCTTGAGAAACTGAAGAAGGCTGTAGGAAGAAGCAGACGTGCCTACCAGCGTGCGAGAAAGAGGAATGGAAGCAGAGTGGAAAAAAGAATGAATGAATATAAGTATGTTTTGCGGGAGTATAAGGAGGAAATGCGAAGAGTGAAAGAGGAAAATTGGAAGCGATTTGTGTGCGTAACTGGGAAGAGGGATCCATGGAGCGATGTATATAAGGTGTGCATGGGAAAGCGTGATAGGGTAAGATTAAGTGGCATAAAAGTGGATGATAGAGTGACGAGTACATGGAAAGAAAGCGCGGATGAGCTAATGAAGAGATTCTTCCCGGCAGCAAGGACGAACGTGGCGATAGACGCCAGGGGAGACGTGAGGGAGGAAGAAAAGCAGTTTGAATGGAGCGAAGTGGATGTGGCAGTGAGATCGATGAAAGTGGGTAAGGCACCTGGTATGGATGGTGTGAGTGCTGAGATGTTGCGAGCGATTTGGCGTGCTGTCCCGGTATGGATGAAAAGAATGTATGATGTATGTCTGAATACAGCGTGTTTCCCCCCGGCGTGGAAGACTGCGCGGGTGGTAGTGTTATTGAAGTCTCCCAATAAACCTAGGTCGGACCATGGGTCTTATAGGCCCATTTGACTGCTGTCCGTGCTGGGAAAAGTGTTGGAGCGAATGATGGTTGGAAGACTCGAGCGAACGATGGGTGGAAGAATGTGTGACGCCCAGTACGGATTCGTAAGGAATCGGTCACCGAGGATGCATGGAATCGAGTGCATGACTGGGTGAATGGGTCGGAGAGAAAGTATGTGTTAGGAGTGTTCGTGGACTTCAAAGGAGCGTTTGATAACCTAGAGTGGGAATGTGTGATCGAGAAATTGCGTGAGGTTGAATGTGAAAAAATTGAATTATGGAAGAGCTATTTTAGCGGCAGGCGTGTATGCATGATGGGTGCGTGTGACACAGTGTGGAAAGACGTAAAGCGTGGCTGCCCGCAGGGCTCCATCTGTGATCCATTTATATGGAACCTAATGATGGATGAACTGTTGTGGCGGCTGCGTGAGAGTGAATGTAAAGTGGTTGCGTACGCGGATGACTTGTTGTTGGTCGTCGAAGGACAGAGCCGAGCGGAGTTGGAGAGAAAGGGTACTAAGTGGATGAGAATGGTGTACGAATGGGGAGTGAAAGTAGGTGTGAGTGTGTCTGAGAACAAGACTGTGATGATGTTGATGAAAGGTAGTATGGCTGGGACGAGGCCTCCCAATGTACGAGTGAATGATAGATGCGTGAGGTATGCGAGGAGCGTGAAATATCTGGGTGTTTGTGTGAGTAAAAGGATGAACTACAGGTTGCATCTGGAGTGTCTGAGAAAGAAATGTATGAATGTGGTGGGAAAATTAAGACGCGTGTTGAGAAGTGAGTGGGGTTTGCGAAAGAAAGCTGTGACTGTGTTGTATAAAGGTCTGTTCATGTCGTGTGTGATGTATGGAGCGAGTGTATGGTATGGAGTGATGAGATTTGAATATGCGAGGGAGCTCATAAATAGGTGCCAGCGAGTGGTGTTGAGTGCGTGTCTGAATGTATGTAGAACGGTCTCCACGGCGGCCATGCAAGTCCTTATGGGTGGCTTGCCGTGGGACCTGGAGTGCGTGAGAAGAGGAGTGTTGTATAAGGTGAGAAAGGGAATTAGTATGAGTGAGTATGATGTAGTGAATGATAGTGACTTGCGTGAGAGAGGTGTGGAAGGATGTATGGAATTGGTGAGTGAAAGGCTGTATGAGATGTGGCAGAATAGATGGAATAAGTGCGAGAAAGGAAGAGTGACGTATGAATTTATAAAGAATGTAAGGTTCGCGGGTGAGTGCCGAGAGTTCGAGCCTAGCTTGAGCCTGGGCTATATCCTGACAGGGCATGGAAGTTTGAATGAATTCCTGTATAAGCGTGGTCTGTCTGAGAGTGAGAGCTGTGCATGCGGAGCGGAGAGAGAGAATTAAAAGCATGTGTTGGTTGAGTGTCCAATGTATGGTAATGTGAGGAACCTGAGTGAGTGGGGTGTGATTGTGCGAGAGAATGGCAGTGTGGATGTGAGTCGCATGTTGGAGTGTAAGGAAAGGTATGAAAGTGTTGGTGTGTATGCGAAGATTGTATTTCAGAGAAGGAGGGCGATGCTGAAAGGAGGATAAGAGAAGCCAATGTTCCCGAGGAACATAGGCCGACCACTGCCTGGGAGGTGTAGGCCTCCGAAAGCTGGGAGTGGTCTCGGCCACGAAGATCCAACCAGTGATCTTGACTGGTACCACGGGAGTCGGGTTGCCCAGGGGGATTCGTCCCTCGTCCCGGCAATTGGGGTCGGACTCGTGGGGGTAGTGGTTGAAGCCGCATGCTGGTTAGGGGCTCTCGGGCCTCGACGGGTGAGCAGCGTATCTGCTCGGGCACCAGTCCTGCACAGCTGGTAGAGCGTTGGACAGGCGCTCGCCCCAACCGGTGGGTTGCCGAAGAGTCCTACAAACTCGGAGGCGCTACTGGTAGTTCCTGGCCTGCTGGAACGAGCTGATTGGGCTTATCCCAATTCCGCACCCATGGGGGTCGTGTGATTAAGCTCTCTGAGCAGGTACCGCACGTTAAATCAACCACGGACATCTGTTCCTATCTACTTTCCCCAGGAGGCTATTGACGATTCGACAGTAGTACGGGCATGACGCACCCGGGGCCCATAGGTCCCTTTCAAGCCAGGATGGGAGGCATCGTGTCTGGGGCTGCATGGCCGCGGGGAGGTTAATTTGCGCGACCGCAAACGATCCCCCAGGGGCACCTGGCGCAACCTCTGTGGTATATAAGTCGCCTTACCCAGGTGATGGAGGCTCTGCCTGAGTGGACATTTTTTTTCCTGCCATACTCGTGGGATATACATGGAAAGAACAAAACTCAAACAAAAACACAAAAACTTGGCTGATACTTTGGTAACGACTAATGCTGGCACGAAAGTAACCGAAACTCTGAACGCCGAAAAAGAGAGAAAAAGAGAATTGCTGTTTGCGCGAAGGGGATCTGTAAGTAGATCACCACCTCCTTCGGGTAGTACCCAAAAAGACACTGAAGAGACGCATGAAGGGAACACAAGGCTGAGTGATTCTGAAAATGAGAAGGATGGATATGAAAGATTAGAACAGAGCACAGGAGTAAATGAAGTAGAGGAGATGATGGAGACAAAGGAACAGCTCGAGACATTCATGTTTAATGATAACAACAAAATAACAAAATCTGCAATAAAATACATATTGTCCAAATGGGCAGTACTAGAAAATAGACTACATAATGTAGTTTTAGAAAAAGAAAAATGGAAAGCTGCTTACCAAGCTGTTGCTGACTTGAGGCCTAAAGGACTCTCCTATGCCAATGTTACGGCAGGAACTCCAAGGACTGCTACAGGTGCTGTAAAAGAAAAAGAAAGGAAGTCAGATACTACGCACAAAGTAGTACTAATTAAACCTATAAAAGAAGACGAAGATGCGAGAACGAATAGTGAAATAAAGAAGGAGGTTATAAAGGAACTGACAAGTACAAATAAAAGGCTGAGGATAAAGGCAATAAGGCAAATAAGAGGAAAAGGAGTAGTGGTGGAGGTAGATGAAAGAGACGGGGACTTTGTGAAAAGAATAAACCTAACAACAAAGAAATTGAAAGTAGAGGAGCCAAGGAAAATAAATCCTACTCTTATAATTTATGACGTAGACAGGGAATATAAGTTTGAAGATCTCAAAGAAGATTTCATTCTTAAAAACTGTGACGATCCGGATCCAATCGAAATAGAAGAATACAAAAAGGATTGTGTGGGAGTAACTATGACTCTCTCGGTCCTCAAAGCAACACGCTGCGATGGTACTTAGAGAGAGTCGTGGTTGGTTCGTGATGCGCCAACGAAGTCCTCTAGTAAGGACCTTCAGCCTCTCACGTCCAAGTTGTACCTCCATCTCCTTGTGGTGCTCCCGGAAACGGCCTACTTTGAAAGTTTAAACTCGGTAGGTGTCGACTAAGAGAGTGTACAGCGAAGTGCGCCCCTAAGGGCTTCGGCCCATGCGCCTACGGTCATGGTGAGTTGTGGGGCTAAGAAAGACCGGGGTTTCTTGGGGGGCTCTCGGTTGTCAATCCGTTTGCCCCCCTACACGCAGTTAATTATGGAGAGAAATTTGAATGAGAATACTGTCCCGGGTTCTCGGATGGCCCGGGGACTGCGTGCGAGTGCTCGCTTGAGTGAGAGCGCGAGAGGTGCGGAGGACCCTGACGGGGTCGCAGCTGGTCCGTCGCAAACCACTATAAGGACCAGCCAGGCTGAAGTGGACAGCCTAGAGGAGGAAATGGTCAGCTGTGAGCAGTGTTCGGCGAGGTTCCGGAACATGCGTGGTCTTGGTGTCCACAAAGTACGTGCTCACCCACTACAAGCCAACAGTGCTATCAATGTTGACCGCGTAAAGGCCAGATGGTCAGTTGAAGAAACTAGACTCATGGCACGCGCTGAGGCTGAAGGCACCTTAGCCGGGGAGCTTTTCATTAACCAGTATCTGGAGACAAGGTTCCCCTCTAGGAGTCCCGAAGCCATCCAGGGTAACCGGCAACAGGAGCCTTACCGAGTGATGGTTAGAGACTTCTGCCAAGAGATCCAATCGCGTCGCGCGATTGTGATCGATGAGGGCGATAGGGATGGTGCGGTGATGACACGAGCCGACACCATTCCTGCGGCCACTGAGGCTAGTACTGACGATCAAAGCGCACATCAGCCTTCCCCTGAACAAAGTTCTCAGAGGCTGCGGGACAAGATACAATCACTCGTAGAGCAGAGTGCGGCGTTCCGTAGCTACGAGGCTGATACTCTTGCTGGCACGGCAAGAGATGCTCTGACGGCGGGGAGGGTCGACGTCTTGGCTATCAACAGATGGCTGGGCATGATCTTCCCTCGGCCGCTACAAGTGCGCCCTCCGCAACGCGTTTCGGCAAAGAAGCACTGTCCTCCAGTCAAGCGAGAGAGCAGGGAGCAGAGGAGAAAGAGGGAGTATGCAATTGTGCAATCCTTCTACAAGAAGAACAAGAAGTCCTGTTTGTCGCGTATCCTCGAGGGCGACTCGGTGCGCAAGAGGCCGTCTGCTGTCGAATTCTTTAACTGCTGGCGCCCCATTATGGAGGCCTCCAGCGGTGCGGATGGAGACATGACGGACTTGCGTGAGTCGTTTGAGGAAGAGGCACAGGCTGCAAGTGCTGGCCGGGGCCGTACGTCAAGTTTGAGAGGGATTCACCTCGAAGGTCTCGGCGATGGCGCTGCCACGGATCCAGTTCCTGTGGCGGATAAGACCTTGCTCTGGGATTCTATAACACCTGCAGAGGTAAACAGGATTTCCGTAAGGACTGGCACTGCGCCCGGATGGACCAGATTACGCCGAGGATGTGGAACGCTGTACCTGCGATTCTTCGTGCGCTTCTGTTCAATCTGCTGCTCCTGGCAGTGACGATCTCCTCGTCATTCGCCACAACCAGAACGGTGGCCACAACTCCTTGTGAAGGGGGGTATGTCCGATCGGCCAGGTCCGACGGAGTACCGTCCTCTCAGCATAAGATCCGTTATAACAAGACACTTCCACAAGATATTGGCAAAGAGATTGGCAGCCCTCGACATCTTCGACAAGCGCCAAAGGGGGTTCCGGCCGGTGGACGGGGTATGTGAGAACGTCACAGTCCTTTCATCCGTGCTTTGGGACGCCCGGAGGCGTTGTCGTTCTCTGCATGTGGCGTGCGTTGATCTGTCGAAAGCTTTCGATACGGTTGCGCACGCTGCTATTCATACGACTCTCGATGAGCTGGGGCTCCCTCGGGAGTTTAGAGAGTACGTAAGGGCTGTCTATTCGAATGCGCTGACCGAGTTGCAGGGGGTCAACGCTGAGGAAGTGTCGGCCATTATGATTGGCCGTGGCGTGAGACAGGGTGATCCGTTGTCGCCCCTGCTGTTCAATCTGGTCGTAGATAGAGCACTAGGAATTTTCTCGGAGGACGTTGGCTATCGGTTGGGTAACCGGCTTATCAATGCGCTGGGCTACGCAGACGACATTGTGCTCCTGGTCTCTACCAGAGATGGTCTGCAGGAGAACTTGACACGGCTTCAGACGCCTTTATGCGAAATGGGCTCGAGATCAACGCGAGAAAGACCGGAGTGCTGTCCATGGTGGCGTCCGGCAGAGACAAGAAGGTGAAGGTGGATACCACACCTTATTTCACCGTGGGGGGGAGCGATGATACCGCAAAGATCACTGGTCAATGTCTGGACGTATCTGGGCTGCGAATACACAGGTGCTAGGGAACTCGCAAGCGATCCACCCTTAGCTCAGGCCATCGAGCAACTCACGAGGGCACCTCTTAAGCCGCAACAGCGGCTGAGGTTGTTGCGTGACTGTCTCCTTCCACGGTATTATCACCGATGGACAGTGGGTACGGTCTCGGCCAAAACCCTCAAGGGTAAGAATATCATCGTACGCACCGCGGTGCGACGATGGCTGCGTTTTCCCCATGATGTTCCTGCTGGATACCTGCATGCGCCGAAACAGAGTGGCGGGCTTGGAATGCCTCTATTGAGAACTTTGATCCCAATTTTGAAACATAACCGACTGCAGCGGTTGTGTCGGAGTACTCTACCCGCAGCATGCGCGGCTGCCGAAATCACGTATGTGGCTAGGCAGCTTGTCTGGTGTGAAAACCAGATGCGAGTGCGGGGTCACAGAGTGACTACGACCGCTGAGCTCGGACAGCAGTGTGCGGCCTGGTTGCGCGAGTCGTGCGATGGGAGTGGACTCAGAGAGGTTGCGGCCTCCAACCTGAGCTCCTACTGGGTATCGGCTGGCGCCGATGCCATCCCAGGTGCCGACTACGTGCACTATCACCACATACGAGCTAACTGCATACCGTCTAAAGCGAGATGCTTCCGAGGTCGTGATGGGCGCGATAATCGCTGTCGTGCCGGTTGTCCCGAAACCGAGACGCCGGCTCACTGCGTGCAACGCTGCTTCAGAACGCACGGTGTGAAAATCCTGCGGCATGACGACCTATGCCGTCAAGTTGGTGGCTATTTACAGCAGAAGGGATGGCGCGTCGATGCGGAACAAGCGTATTCGACGTCTGCCGGCCGGAGGCGGCCCGACCTGACCATCGCTAAGGGTGGTGAGGCAGTGGTCGTAGACGCGCAGGTAGTGTCTAGCAAAACCGCGTTGGAGATGTCCCACGAGCATAAGGTGGAAAAGTACCGGTCATGTAATGATCTGGCAGCCGCTGTGGCGGAGCGCACAGGAGTACCACGAAATAATGTTCGTTTTACCGCTATTACTATTTCGTGGCAAGGTGTCTGGTGCTCGCGAAGCGAGTCTGAGTTGCGGGGGCTGGGTTTAACGTCCGCCCAGCTCCGAACGTTGACGACTCGGGTCTTGTGGGGCTCATGGCTGGAAACGTTTTAACGCAATGACATCGCGTTATAACGAGAGAAGACGGAACGTGGCCTCATCTAGTGGTGCATGATGGATGGCGCGTAGAGTTGGGGGCCTCCGCATCATTCGCGCGAGTTTGAATGATTGCGTGAATGGTCGAGGTGAAATACGAGCTGCCTTTAGCTAGCTCCGACCTTCACGATCCAGGGTGTTGACTGCGAACACCAACAGTAAACAGCTCTGCAATATCGCTGTCGGTGGCTACTTGGCGACTGTGATTTTGTAGCAGTCGTCGCGCACCGTAGGCGAAACAGCCAAATGCCTCGTCATCTAATTAGTGACGCGCCATCGCCACCCACCCCTGACCCCTTTTCAGGCCCTTCTCGTCGGCCGCCCGCTGGGCCACGACGCCGCCCAACACCCGCTGCCCCTGTCCCTGCTCCCCGCAAGCCCCGCAATTCCCATGCCCACACTGTGATCGTGCGTTCACCACGAAGACCGGACTCGGCCTCCATCGCCGACGTGCACACGAGGCCATCGTCAACGAGGAGGTTAACGTCGAGAGGGTTAACCGCCAATGGAGCGACGAAGAGAAGCGCATGATGGCGAGGGAGAAGGCGCTTGCCGCGAATCGAGGCGTAGGGTTTATGAATCAACATCTGTTAACCGTTGTAACGTCCAGACAATTTCAAAACTTCAAACTTTTTCATAACTTTATTCTTTAATCTATTAGTCATGACAATCTCTAACCTGCATGAAAGACCGGTAATAACGAATATTTAATCACATATAATTACTCGTAGGATAAAACATGTCTTCTCACAAATGACGACAGAGTAATAATTCACTTTTAAATTTAATAATATTGATAGCATAAAAGGCATAATTAATAAAGACTCTCTACTCTCGATCATTCGTTAGGAAACATAAACCTGAAACAAGAATAAGCGTGCCTATATTATAACTATTCATAATTCAAGAGACTTAAAAATCGTACACGTAATGCGTAGTAACATTGTAGCCGTCACACGTTCGAAAGTACTAAATAAGGATACCATAGTTCGACTATGAATATTTAAAATCCTCATTGATTATTTGTGAGAAAACCTAAAATAAGGTTAAGAACGTATATATATATATATATATATATATATATATCAATCGTATACTTTGACGACACTATATATATTCTCTGGCGATTTCAATGACTGTATAAGACATGTAGTATTCTCTGGCGATCTCAATGACTGCATAAGACATACGGTATTCTCCGGCGATTTCAACGACAGTATAAGACATAATATTCATTTTACTAATATTAAATATATATATTATTCAATAGTATTAAATTTTAAATATGTACACTATATATATATATATATATATATTAACACACAAAATTCTTATACCTGAAATATTTATATATATATATCGCTTATAAAGAAGTATACTAAGTAATTAAATAATTATGTATGAAAGCCGCTTTACTATGTGAACTCGGCTTTACTCGCAAGGAAACATCCAGAAGATTCTAGAAGGTTCTAGAACAATAGCGTGATGCAATGCATGATGCAACGCTGAAACACGTTGCAACCTGCAAGGCCCATTGCAAGCCGCATAGCGATGAGTCACCAGCCACCTGCAAAATCGATTACCAAGAAGAAGATAAGATAAGTCGGAGCGCATAGCCAACAAAGGCATACAGCTATCGCTACCGAGAATAGGATAAGGAAAGTCGGAGCGACCGGCGATGAGTCACCTAGGAACGCCGCTATCTCTACTAAGAAGCCATCTCTCCGGGACTTAACCGTCGCAATCTCTACCAGGAACAGATTATCTCCGGTACTTCCCCGGCACATCTCTCTTACCATTGGCTGAGCCACATCGCCCGATGGGAGGAGCGAGCCCCATTTTTGGGTATATAAACCCGGCTCCCGGCACGGAACGGCAGTGATTTCGTCGCAGTGGTTCCAGTCAACAACAATCCAGCACTCAACCAGCAAATACTACGGGGCTCTGAAGACATCGAGACATAGCCGCCATTTCGGACCGAGGTACCGAGGCTCCTCAGCTCTTCAACTCAGAGGGAAGAACACAGTAGCGAAGTGTACCATAGCAAGGCACATAAGACATTGTCTAACCTTGTGAGTATTTAAGCCAGTTCACATATCCCTAAATAGTAAAGCGCGACGGACACTCATTATATTTAATCATTATATTTAATTAATTATTTAACCACTGAATTTCGAACTCAATCTTATTTCACACTACGAACTCTGAATTTAATTATTTAACCACTGAATTTCGAACTCAATCTTATTTCACATTACGAACTCTGAATTTAATTATTTAACCACTGAATTTCGAACTCAATCTTATTTCACATTACGAACTCTGAATTTGAATACAGACATAAGCCATATATTACTCTGCGTTTCCGATATTATTCCAATCTACGATTTGCATCTGCATACGTCTGCGTTACAATCGTCGATCTATTTAATATTTTATCCAATACTATTCAATATTATTTAACCGATATCGCATACTTATTCAATCTATTATAATAAATATACTTATGTATTTTATTATATCACTGCTTATTTATATATGTATGTAACCCCGTATCCTACTACCTATTAGCGAATTGAATAACGCTAATTCCTCAGTACACATTAGAATATTATATCCTGTCAGAAGGTAAATTCGCAAATCATCTCAGAGATGCACGTTTAGTAAAGTGAACGTCGCATTAGCCTAATAAGACCAGGACCTGAGAACCCGGAATAACCGGATGTATACCTACCTCTCTATTCTTTTATGCTTTTAATACCTTGCACTTTCCAATAATTGCGAATTACTTTACCACACCGACTGACAGTGATCTTGCATATTGATATTTAAATTTATTTGACAAGTGTACTCCACCTTACCCTATTTGCTACTATTAAAACCATACCCTGTCATAAGGTAAATTCGTTACTACGATTCTGAGATGCACGTTCTGTAAAGTGAACGTCGCATTAACCTTCGGGGACCGGAATCCACGGGCAACCGTACATTTCTTCACCCTTCCCTGCTTACTCTCTCTCTGCTTTACAAACCTAACGAATTACTTTACCAAACCAAATGACAGTGGTCTTAATGATTATTAAAAATAATTAATTCACAATTTACAATTCAATTATTGATGCCTGAAGCTACACGTATTAATACTCTTAATATAGATATTAATACTTATATTCAAACCTCTATTCCTAACTCCTCTATACCCATTAGAGTTATATCCTGTCAGAAGGTAAATTCGCAAATCATCTCAGAGATGCACGTTTAGTAAAGTGAACGTAGCATTAGCCTATTAAGACCAGGACCTGAGAACCCGGAATAACCGGATGTACACCTATCTCTCTATTCTTTCATGCTTTTAATACCTTGCATTTTCCAATAATTGCGAATTACTTTACCATACCAACTGACAGTGATTTTGATATTCATTGACAATTTGTTACTTCAAAGTCTAAGATTTATTTATTCATTAAGAATTACTATTTCAAAGTTTAAGATTTAATTATTAAAGATTGAAACATCAAGTATTAATATTCTCAACGCAGATATTAATACTCCTATTCAAATCCTTCCTTTTATCCACATTATTACCAATTCTCATTTAATACAGGTTTATTATAATAATTACTGACATAAGGTTAATTTATTAATAGGTGAAGGGCTTTCTCGCATAAGATTAACCTTTCATCTTTGTTCGCTTTCATTAACGAGTAAATCACGCTACAAACGTGAGTCATATTCAATTATTTCAAATAATAGAACAATCTATCTTTCGATTTATTCATGTGAATTTATTTAACCGTTAGATGGTCTCTCCTTTCCGACGAAGGAATCAGATCGATCGAAACGAGCAGCACCTTCACAGACTACGCGAACGTAGACCTCGAAGACCTCTAAATCTAAACGTTCAAATTTATCCAACGCGAATAATCATACAACCTCCCTCTTCAGACGCTTATTCGCCAATTAATAATATTCCTCCGTACATTGACTATTCTCACCCTCAATTTCCTGAACAGTCTCATTCAGAATCAAATACTTACTTAATCGATCCAAATCATCAAATTTTAACTGACCCTGATTATTACGTCCATGAGCAAACTCAACAATTAGCATCTCCGGAATACGATCCATTTTTACAACCCAATTCTAATATTTTCGACGAAGACACCGTGGTACTCGCTCCCGACGACGTCAATAATTTCATCCCAGAAGGAGCACAGAATAATTTTAGTTCCTTTATAAACCATCTTAACCAATCTAACGACTCTGAACAGGAGCTCAATAACATTGTAATACAGTTCCAAACTCATCCTGAACCGAGTCAGGACCAGTAGATTTTGTGTCGACATAAAGGATTTATAAATGAATAAACAATTTTTATACTTGTAAAATATCTTTATTTCTTGACCCGACCCGCAGAATTCCTTCTCCATCCGACTTTCTCAATCGAATCTCAAGCTCTCGGCATCCCAGGGTATAGCCGGCCTAGCAGGTTGCCCTAAAAAAGTAGAGAGCAGCTTCTCGAACGTTTACCGAGGTAGACGCAAGAGAAGACCGACTTGTGCATAAAGTGATTTACCGTAAGGTGAATTGCCGGACGTAACAAGTAGGCCCTTTATTTCTGGTGGCAGCGGTGGGATAGGCCCTTTATTTCTGGTGACAGCGGTGGGATTGGCCAAAAGAGATCGTTGAGAGGTCGCGGAGATTGATCTGTGCGATCGGTGTTATTTCACAAGTCAATTCAAGTAAAGCAAATTACAAACTACAAATTTTAAAACAAAATGTCTCTTGTTAGAACCCCAGTACACTCAGACAATTCAGAAAACCGAGTACTCACTCGTAGTCAACTTAATCTTTATTTTCAAACGCTAAACGACAAAGAAGCTCAATTAACAGCACAAGCTGAAACAATACGAAATAGAGAAGAAAATTTACTTTCATTTCAACGGACATTAGAGCAAGATAGAAACATGGAAGACGGTTCGGTAACCGGAATTTCAGAACAATTAGCTGCACAATTAACCCTTATGGAAAAATTATCGGAACAAGTAACTCGCTTGTCGCGACGTATAGATATAGTCGAACATTCTAACACTATGCAGGAACATTATGATAAAATAGAAACGCAAAGACCACCTACTCCTTCTCATCAAAACTCCCCTATTCATCTAAAAGACGCTATAGACACGATCCCTAAATTCGACGGTCACAAAATGTCCGTCCTCCACTTCACGAAAATTTGCGAAAGAGCACTTCAACTAATCCCTGAATATCAGGAATATCATCTTGTTCAATTAATTATTAACAAATTACAAGGGCATGCCTATGCCGCAATCGGAGGAGTCGAATTCAATAGCTTACGAGATTTAACGCGACGTTTAAAACTTATTTTCGGTCCGAACAAATCCATCGATCAATATCGAGGAGAATTAGCAAACATATTCATGAAACATAACGAAAACATTTTTGATTACATTGCGCGTGTTCAAGAATTAAGAACGGCAATCATAGACGGAGAAGCTGATATTTGCGGAAATCTTGACGACGAAGTTAAAGATAACATTGAGAAAAGTGTTACTAATAGTTTTATTAACGGACTACCTTCTGATTTATTAATCCGCGTGAAATTAGAACGACCCTATACTTTTGAACAAAGCATTGTCACAGCCATCCAATTATCTAAAACTTTAGAAGCAGAAAACCTTCGAAAGAAAACTATCGCCTTTAATCGTGCTTATACTCTACCTCGTGCAGACATAAATTATCCGACGGCACGACAAACCGTAAATAACGTTAATAATAACCCCCCTATAATTAATACCTCACGCAATAATATTTCTTCAACTGCTCCCTTCATTAAACCTTTGACACCAGGTCAACCAGGACCAAACTTTCCAGCTACTAAAATCTGTCGTTATTGTAAGAGTTCCGGTCATTTCATGAGCGAATGTCGGAAACTTGCTTATAAAAGATCACTCGAGCAAAATCAAGCTCGACCCAGCACTTCTTTTGCTAATTCGGGAAACCCCCAAAGCGTTCCGGAAAAATCCGACGTCCGCCGGAACGAAGCTCCGATAGGACGCACCCAATCGACAAACATGATTCTCACTCAAAAATCTATTCCAACCACATCACTCGAATCTGCAGTGTAGACAAAGAATTCAACCACAACGACTTACCTTCTGTTAAACTCATATCCCCGCATTTATCTCATGAATGTAACTTCATGATTGACTCTGGCTCCGGTATAAATCTTATCAAACAACAATTCGTATTACCTCACGTTAATCTAAATAAAGATAATATTATATCCATTCGAGGGATCTCTTCTGAAACTATAATAACTTTAGGTTCCATAACCATTCATCTGTTGGACAGACCTACTTTATTCCATGTCATATCAGACTCTATTTGCATTCCCCAAGACGGGATCTTAGGAAACGCTTTCTTGAAGGAAAGAGATATTATCATAAATTATAAGGATAGATGTCTTCATCACGGCACTATCGTCATTCCCTTTGTCACTTATGAAAATAAAAAGCTACATCTTAGAGCAAGGACTGTGACTCCTTGTTGCATTTACATTTCCAATCCAGAAATTCATACTGGATACTTACCCTTACAAACCCTCGCTGACAAGGTGTTCTTCGGAGACGCACTTGTTACTCAATCAAACGGAAAAACATACTTACCAATATTTAATACCACTGAAGAGGATTTCAAAATCGACATACCGTCGGTAGAAATTTTTGATTTCGAATCTCGCGAACCTATAAATATTAACGATAGTACTGAGACCTTAGGGCTCAACGTACTCTTTGAAGATGAAGAAATGGGAGAATACATTTATAGGGCCGAAACCTTAGGGCATTCGGTACCTCCTGAAGAAGAGATGGGAGATAAATTCATGTATTGTACGAAGACCTTAGGGCACGGCGTACATTACCTAAACGAAACGACGAAGATGGGAGATTATACTAATCACACTGGAACCTTAGGGCATTCAGTGCGATTCCAAAACGAAGAAGAGATGGGAGACAAATCTACTAGATACATTGAAACCTTAGGGCATTCAATGTCTTGCAATAAAGAGAATATTACCGAGAGTCGGGAGACCCCGGTAATGGGAGATGAAATTTCTAATTCCGTCGATTGTGCGAGAACCCTAGGGCTTTTCTCGACCAACGACCATTCTATTAATTCTGATCGACCACATGATGTCGAGCAACTTTTGAGACTCGAACATTTAAATCCTGAAGAGATTGAACACGTCCGTTCAATTCTAACAAAGCATTCGGATAGATTCCATTTGCCTAACGAACCATTAGGAACTACAAACGCGACTCAACATTACATTCCGACTATTAACGAAGTCCCTATACATAATAAGCAATACAGGTTTCCCCCTGTCCATAAAGAAGAAATTGATAAACAAGTCCATGAATTACTAAATAATAATTTAGTCGAGTATTCTACATCACCGTATAATTCACCGATCTGGATAGTACCGAAAAAACCAGATTCTCAAGGCAATAAACGTTGGCGTATGGTTATAGACTATCGAGGACTAAACGAAAAAACCATAGGAGACGCATATCCCCTTCCTAATATTACAGATATACTTGATCAATTAGGATCAGCCAAATACTTTTCAATATTTGATTTAGCTTCCGGATTTCACCAAATTTCTATGTCATCTAAAGACGCACATAAAACTGCATTTTCTACGCCATACGGGCATTATCAATTTAAGCGCATGCCTTTCGGATTAAAAAACGCACCCGCTACTTTCCAAAGACTTATGGATAACGTATTATCGGGACTACAAGGAAACGAATTATTCGTTTACATGGACGACATTGTCGTTTACGCGCGATCATTAAGAGAACACGAAATTAAATGCGAAAGATTAATGCAAAGATTACGCGACGCGAATTTACAATTACAGCCGGATAAGTGTGAATTTCTAAGGCACGAAGTTGCTTATTTAGGCCATATAATAGGCGCGAACGGAGTCAAACCAGACCCGGGCAAAATAAAATCGATAATGCACTTTCCAACTCCCAAAAATCCAAAGAATATAAAACAATTTCTCGGTTTAGCCGGTTATTACAGAAGATTCATACATAACTTTTCCAAAGTCGCAAAACCATTAACTGATTTGTTGAAAAAGGATAGCATATTCAATTGGCAACTAAAACAAGTAGAAGCTTTCAACTCTTTAAAACACGCATTATGCTCAAGCCCCATTCTTCAATATCCTGATTTTACAAAACCTTTTATATTAACTACCGACGCATCAGGATACGCGATAGGTGGAATTTTAAGTCAGGGACCGGTAGGAAAAGATCTTCCTGTCTCGTATACATCTCGAATTTTAAGTACCGCAGAACAAAATTATTCAACAATTGAAAAAGAATGCTTAGCCATCATATATTGTATTAATCATTTCCGACCTTACCTATACGGAAGACTCTTTACTATAATAACGGACCATAAACCTTTGATTTGGCTGCACTCTATAAAAGATCCTACCTCCAGACTCTGGAAGTGGAAGACTAAATTAGCAGAATATAATTATGAAATCAAATACAAAAAAGGATCATTAAATAATAATGCAGACGCTTTATCTCGAAATCCACCCACAGATTTAGTTTTACCAATATTCGCTTCAGATAACGACGAGTCATCCGACGAATCCATATTTTCAAGCAGACCTAGACCTTCTGTCAGATCAATTAAAACAAACGCGCTAACTCCATATCTCAATAAGAATATCGACAATCCTAATTACACTAATATAACGGGAAATAACTCCGATTCAGACGATGAAAGTTCAACTCTCGATAACGATAATCACGATTATGCAAATATGTCAAACGCGAATTCAAATTTAGAATACGATTATGTGGATCCAGCAATTTCAGAAACCGTTCCAATTATACCACCCTCTCCTCAAATCCCGAGCAAAGTAAGAATACGAGAAATTAGAGACAATCTACTAAATCAAAAGGATAATCATGTAATTTTCATAAGTTTAGACGGAACTCCTTATGACAAAGGAGCCGAGCTTTATTCTACTGCAAATCTATTACCCGTGTATGAAAATCTTAGTTTCGAAAGAGTTAACGTAAAGAGAATCAAATCAAATAATTTAATATAAATTCCAATAAGAACAAACAATCGACTATTAATAGAACCGCAAACCGTAAAAAATTGCATACGCTCTTTACTAGACTGTGTTATCGAATTACAATTAACTTCCTTCAGCATTAGCAAAACGCACAAATTTGATGACATTCCTTGGTCATACATTGTTAACCAACTAAAGAGATTTTTTCACGATACCCGTATAAACATAACTATTTGCCAAAATCTAGTCGATCATCCTATCCCTACAGAACGCGTAAAATTAATTTCGGAAAATCATGCATCAGCATACGGTGGCCATAAAGGCGTTACAAAAACTTTTAATAGACTTCGACCTCATTATTTTTGGAATACTATGAAACAAGATATTCAAGAATTTATTAGAAAATGTCGCGAATGCCAATTAAAGAAATTAACGCGCGTCAAAACCAAACAACCTATGATTATTACGGATACCCCCGGGACAGCTTTCGACAAAGTTTCACTAGACATAGTAGGGCCATTCCCTATCACAAATAACGGAAATAAATATATTCTAACAATGCAAGATTTATTAACTAAATACTCCATAGCTGTACCATTAAAAGAAGCCACTTCATTAACGATAGCCGACGCTTTCACAAAAGAATTCATTTGTATTTACGGAACTCCTAAAGCTATTCTTACCGATCAAGGTGCAAACTTCCTATCAACTTTAATACGCGCCCTAACAAAGAAATTCAATATCCAACACTTTAAAACTACCGCTTATCACCCCCAATCAAATGGATCGATAGAACGATCACATCATGTATTAGTAGAATATTTAAAGACACAAATCGACAAAGAAGACAATTGGGATGAATATATCAAACTCGCCATGTTCTCTTATAATACAAGCGTTCACGAAGGAACCAAATTCTCGCCATATGAGCTAATATTCGGACGACTGGCCAGATTGCCATCCGCGTATCAACCTATTGAAGAACCTCTAGAGCCCACTTACCAAGAATATATAAACACACTATTCAATAAATTATACGATATTCGCGAAGAAGCGCGACAAAATCTTATTAGAGCTAAAGAGAGAA
This sequence comes from Nylanderia fulva, assembly GCF_048542155.1. Taxonomy (NCBI): domain Eukaryota; kingdom Metazoa; phylum Arthropoda; class Insecta; order Hymenoptera; family Formicidae; genus Nylanderia; species Nylanderia fulva. Next base: position 21,812 of record NW_028191131.1, read on the forward strand.
GCAAATACTATTACGATCAACGTGTAAATCCTCGGCAATTTAAAACAGGAGATTATGTATTCTTATTAAAAGAACCAAAGAAAGGAAAATTCTCAGCACATTACGTAGGACCCTATGAGATAACAGAGATCCTACCTTCCAATAACGCCAAAATCTTAATCAACCACAAACCGCGGATCGTCCATATCGATAAGTTAAAATTAGCTCATATAGAACCAGGTTGAAAAAACAACATTCCTAATTTTGGGTTTCAGATGTGTTGGCATCGCCAACCAGTCCATCCAGGACAAACCACGAGTTCTTCACTACATCACATATTCGCCTTCGCACGCTGCGTAAAGGTACACGGATATCGTAACGTAGTCACTAATTCTGCACGTTGTAGAAATTGTTATTCCAGTCTTGATCTAGCTGCACGCTCCTTTTACCAAACACGATATACTCACGCTGTCGTGATTGGATTAGGTTATCCCGAACCACAGTGTTCTGTATGTTCCCAACTCCTAACAATTTCCAAACCAATACAAAATTGCACAATTTGCACTAATTATCTAACGTCTATAGATCGGGAATCACCCTTGAATCATCTCTAGCTGTTTAAGACGTTCCAACAATATTAAAAAAAAATGTCTTCTAATAATCCTTGCGATCACAACGCAACAGCCTCTAATACGTATTACGAACATCCTAATATCGTCGAACTCCACACTCTGTTACCGAGATTTCCTCTAATAAAGAAAATGCTAGAATTCTTTCCCAATATACATAGAGCTAGATGCTATAGAAGTACAATTTACGACAACTATTGCCAAGTTTGTCGCATCACGCGAAGAACTCGAACTGCACCTAAAGACATTTACAATTATCACGTTCTTGTCTGCGAAACCGCACCTCCTATTCCATGTCTCAACTGTCGCTATGCCTGTTATAAAATTGAACCTATAACTCACTGTGAAGAATGTTTCTTTACCTATATACAATATGTAGTAAACGTATGGAAACGCAACGATACCATCAGACACTGGGATGGAATCGTGCCTACCATTAACCATTTCCAGCCTACTCTATAAAACTATATATTACTAATTATATTAATTCACTAGATGTAAGGACGACCACGTCTTATATCTCTCAGATTATTCATGTATAATAACATATGTATTCCTAATTACAGGTTCTCTTTAGCCTAGACGCCAGTAAAGATTATCAAAATCTCAGCACAAAAATCTACAGGTATATTTCGATAATACTACACATGTAAGATTCCCATTTCAGGAAACCGTCCTAACTAAACAGGTTGTTCAGCATGGAACCCTGTGCATTATTCAAAACTTTATTCTTACTACTTTTAGCCATTATTTTTCATCTTTGTATGAGGTATGCTTTACTCAAGTACATCTCATACAAGGCTCACGAAATTGCATGAGACTCATATCCATGCAATATGATAATTAATACAATGCGTATTATATTATTACACTCTGCCATTAACTCGCTCACTGGTAATAACTCGTATTTAACCACTATGAATAGCTTGCGAAAAACCTTAATAAATTTAAAATTATGAAAAATATATACGCTTATACTTGCCGGTTCGGAGAAATCGACTCCGGCCCCACCAGTGAACGAGCTAATCATATTCTATCAAATAGCAAATTTCGAATAAATTCTCTGAATCTTACAAAAGACACGGGCAGAACAAAAACTGCAACCGCGCAACCGATACACATAGATATAAGACGAAATATAATTTATAACATATACGCTTGCGCATTAACATGCATTTGTACTTACTATTATACACGCATATATATATGTCCATGTGCGAGTCCGAAAACGGACGACAATATAAATCATGCATATTATTATTTAATTATTAAAAGTTTCCTCGCACACCGTTCATTGCGCCCAATGCCAGGACTATCTCCGCACGTGCACATGTATATATCTATAGATACGTGCGTATATTCGTGCGCACGTACATGCTAGATAATTTCTTTATATTGTATTTAATTCAGTAAAACTAGTCCGATTGTGCGTTACAGCTTGTCATGATGTTAGGGATTATTCTAATACTCTCCGTTAAAACTTCATTCGCCCTGATTGGATTCGATTGTGGTGGACAGCATCTTAACATCACCGCCGTCTCTCTCTTAGATGTTGGAGAATGCAATCTCCATCATCAAACTCCAAACTCCACGGAGACCTATATACAATTATTACAACTTTCCGAATATAATTATGCAGAGGTTATACAATGCAAACTGGAAATATCTCGCACGATATATCACTGTGGCATGCACTCGCACATCTCAGTCGTCTTTAATGGAAAAGCAGATTACGTCCAGGAAACCGGATATTCACAATGTTTGCGAATGTTTCAAGATGGCACAACGTCCTTGGGACCTGCTCACTTAATTAGCGGACTCAAAATCAATCAAACTTCTTATCGTAGCCTTACGTTAGCCGGTGAATTGAAAGCCGACGGAACATGTAAGGGTACGCAATACTCTGACCCTTACGGCACATGGGATAACGTAATTGTTCAAGCAGTTGCGAAAATCTCACTGAAATCATTTTATGTGCCAGTACAACTCGAACATGGAAAAATCAAGCTAAAATCAGGAACCATCTGTACACTGGCCGATAGCTTCTGTTTAGACTCCGATGATGGTTATACTTTTTGGAAACCAGTACCAATGAAATCCTGCAACTTTAACCAATACGATGTTTTATACGAAGGACTAGCGACCAGGATAGCAGGCGACGATTCCCCCATCATCTACAGTCTCACTACACAAGACATCACATTCGCTTTGACCAAGACTAAAGAACAACCATTATGCGGATACCCTCTGCTTCGCACGGAACATCCGAAGTTATTTATCCTGGAAACCAAGCAAGGCCAAACCTTTGCCAATAAAGGTACGATTCCCGTGGACAACCTCGATATATTTACTTACATGAATTCTAAATTTGTATATGTCGAAAAACACATACGACATCAGATGACATCATTATATCATAATGTCATGCAACAAAAATGTGAATTGGAAAGACAAGTCATAACTAATGCCTTATCTTTTGCAACTCTCTTGCCTGATGAATTCGCGTACAGTCTTATGAAGTCACCGGGATACATGGCCGTTACCACTGGGGAAGCTGTCCAGATCATAAAATGCATCCCTGTAGAAGTCACCGTACGTCCAACCAAAGAATGCTATAACGAGTTACCCGTAACCGTTAGAAACTCTTCTTACTTCCTCACACCCAAATCAAGAATCGTCACAAAGATCGGGAACGAACGAGAATGCTCTCTGGAATTGCCAACGTTATATAGAATAGAAGACACCTGGGTACAGTTCACACCAAAAGCGCAAATAAGACAGTTGTCACCTCAACAACTACGACCCATGGCATCACTTACCTGGAGTTATTTAACACCCGGACCATTAGCTGTCAGTGGAATCTACACCCAGCAAGACATAGAAAAATTAAGAGACCACATCATGTTTCCTGCAGAGAAACCAGCACTGCTCAACGCCGTCGCCCGTGGACTCACTGGACATCCAGTTAACGCCAACTCCGTCTCGCTATACAAACTACTAGACGAAGAATCACTCAATAAAATCGTAGACAACACCGCTGCAAAAATATGGAGAGGATTCATGAGCTTTGGATCAGCCACAGCCGGTGTCGTTGGAGTATTCATGATCATTCGTATTGTTAAATTAGCAATCGACACCATCATCCATGGATACGCACTACATACCGTATATGGATGTAGTCTACACCTGATAGGAGCATTATGGGACTCCCTAACCAATCTCTTGCTTCACCTCAGCCGCAGGACTGTGAACGAAGAAAAAGAAAAGAATAAGTTTCCAGAAGACGCCACACCTCTTGCCATCATCTCAGACGTACCCCCTGCATTACCAAAGGAACCACCTGTGATAAGTCAGCCTCAACTTCAAGGTTATAATATGAGACGACCTGAAGAAATGGAATCCACAAATATCACCGTCCCTCAAACGTATAACGACTTGCAACAACATCTCTTTAATCTAGAACAAAACCCTAGATCAACGTCGGGTTTTATTCTTAAATAGGAGGGGAGATGTAACGTCCAGACAATTTCAAAACTTCAAACTTTTTCAAAACTTTATTCTTTAATCTATTAGTCATGACAATCTCTAACCTGCATGAAAGACCGGTAATAACGAATATTTAATCACATATAATTACTCGTAGGATAAAACATGTCTTCTCACAAATGACGACAGAGTAATAATTCACTTTTAAATTTAATAATATTGATAGCATAAAAGGCATAATTAATAAAGACTCTCTACTCTCGATCATTCGTTAGGAAACATAAACCTGAAACAAGAATAAGCGTGCCTATATTATAACTATTCATAATTCAAGAGACTTAAAAATCGTACACGTAATGCGTAGTAACATTGTAGCCGTCACACGTTCGAAAGTACTAAATAAGGATACCATAGTTCGACTATGAATATTTAAAATCCTCATTGATTATTTGTGAGAAAACCTAAAATAAGGTTAAGAACGTATATATATATATATATATATATATATCAATCGTATACTTTGACGACACTATATATATTCTCTGGCGATTTCAATGACTGTATAAGACATGTAGTATTCTCTGGCGATCTCAATGACTGCATAAGACATACGGTATTCTCCGGCGATTTCAACGACAGTATAAGACATAATATTCATTTTACTAATATTAAATATATATATTATTCAATAGTATTAAATTTTAAATATGTACACTATATATATATATATATATATATATTAACACACAAAATTCTTATACCTGAAATATTTATATATATATATCGCTTATAAAGAAGTATACTAAGTAATTAAATAATTATGTATGAAAGCCGCTTTACTATGTGAACTCGGCTTTACTCGCAAGGAAACATCCAGAAGATTCTAGAAGGTTCTAGAACAATAGCGTGATGCAATGCATGATGCAACGCTGAAACACGTTGCAACCTGCAAGGCCCATTGCAAGCCGCATAGCGATGAGTCACCAGCCACCTGCAAAATCGATTACCAAGAAGAAGATAAGATAAGTCGGAGCGCATAGCCAACAAAGGCATACAGCTATCGCTACCGAGAATAGGATAAGGAAAGTCGGAGCGACCGGCGATGAGTCACCTAGGAACGCCGCTATCTCTACTAAGAAGCCATCTCTCCGGGACTTAACCGTCGCAATCTCTACCAGGAACAGATTATCTCCGGTACTTCCCCGGCACATCTCTCTTACCATTGGCTGAGCCACATCGCCCGATGGGAGGAGCGAACACCATTTTTGGGTATATAAACCCGGCTCCCGGCACGGAACGGCAGTGATTTCGTCGCAGTGGTTCCAGTCAACAACAATCCAGCACTCAACCAGCAAATACTACGGGGCTCTGAAGACATCGAGACATAGCCGCCATTTCGGACCGAGGTACCGAGGCTCCTCAGCTCTTCAACTCAGAGGGAAGAACACAGTAGCGAAGTGTACCATAGCAAGGCACATAAGACATTGTCTAACCTTGTGAGTATTTAAGCCAGTTCACATATCCCTAAATAGTAAAGCGCGACGGACACTCATTATATTTAATCATTATATTTAATTAATTATTTAACCACTGAATTTCGAACTCAATCTTATTTCACACTACGAACTCTGAATTTAATTATTTAACCACTGAATTTCGAACTCAATCTTATTTCACATTACGAACTCTGAATTTAATTATTTAACCACTGAATTTCGAACTCAATCTTATTTCACATTACGAACTCTGAATTTGAATACAGACATAAGCCATATATTACTCTGCGTTTCCGATATTATTCCAATCTACGATTTGCATCTGCATACGTCTGCGTTACAATCGTCGATCTATTTAATATTTTATCCAATACTATTCAATATTATTTAACCGATATCGCATACTTATTCAATCTATTATAATAAATATACTTATGTATTTTATTATATCACTGCTTATTTATATATGTATGTAACCCCGTATCCTACTACCTATTAGCGAATTGAATAACGCTAATTCCTCAGTACACATTAGAATATTATATCCTGTCAGAAGGTAAATTCGCAAATCATCTCAGAGATGCACGTTTAGTAAAGTGAACGTCGCATTAGCCTAATAAGACCAGGACCTGAGAACCCGGAATAACCGGATGTATACCTACCTCTCTATTCTTTTATGCTTTTAATACCTTGCACTTTCCAATAATTGCGAATTACTTTACCACACCGACTGACAGTGATCTTGCATATTGATATTTAAATTTATTTGACAAGTGTACTCCACCTTACCCTATTTGCTACTATTAAAACCATACCCTGTCATAAGGTAAATTCGTTACTACGATTCTGAGATGCACGTTCTGTAAAGTGAACGTCGCATTAACCTTCGGGGACCGGAATCCACGGGCAACCGTACATTTCTTCACCCTTCCCTGCTTACTCTCTCTCTGCTTTACAAACCTAACGAATTACTTTACCAAACCAAATGACAGTGGTCTTAATGATTATTAAAAATAATTAATTCACAATTTACAATTCAATTATTGATGCCTGAAGCTACACGTATTAATACTCTTAATATAGATATTAATACTTATATTCAAACCTCTATTCCTAACTCCTCTATACCCATTAGAGTTATATCCTGTCAGAAGGTAAATTCGCAAATCATCTCAGAGATGCACGTTTAGTAAAGTGAACGTAGCATTAGCCTATTAAGACCAGGACCTGAGAACCCGGAATAACCGGATGTACACCTATCTCTCTATTCTTTCATGCTTTTAATACCTTGCATTTTCCAATAATTGCGAATTACTTTACCATACCAACTGACAGTGATTTTGATATTCATTGACAATTTGTTACTTCAAAGTCTAAGATTTATTTATTCATTAAGAATTACTATTTCAAAGTTTAAGATTTAATTATTAAAGATTGAAACATCAAGTATTAATATTCTCAACGCAGATATTAATACTCCTATTCAAATCCTTCCTTTTATCCACATTATTACCAATTCTCATTTAATACAGGTTTATTATAATAATTACTGACATAAGGTTAATTTATTAATAGGTGAAGGGCTTTCTCGCATAAGATTAACCTTTCATCTTTGTTCGCTTTCATTAACGAGTAAATCACGCTACAAACGTGAGTCATATTCAATTATTTCAAATAATAGAACAATCTATCTTTCGATTTATTCATGTGAATTTATTTAACCGTTAGATGGTCTCTCCTTTCCGACGAAGGAATCAGATCGATCGAAACGAGCAGCACCTTCACAGGCTACGCGAACGTAGATCTCGAAGACCTCTAAATCTAAACGTTCAAATTTATCCAACGCAAATAATCATACAACCTCCCTCTTCAGACGCTTATTCGCCAATTAATAATATTCCTCCGTACATTGATTACTCTCACCCTCAATTTCCTGAACAGTCTCATTCAGAATCAAACACTTACTTAGTCGATCCAAATCATCAATTTTTAACTGACCCTGGTTATTACGTCCATGATCAAACTCAACAATTAGCATCTCCGGAATACGATCCATTTTTACAACCCAATTCTAATATTTTCGACGAAGGACACCGTGGTACTCGCTCCCGACGACGTCAATAATTTCATCCCAGAAGGAGCACAGAATAATTTTAGTTCCTTTATAAACTATCTTAACCAATCTAACGACTCTGAACAGGAGCTCAATAACATTGTAATACAGTTCCAAACTCATCCTGAACCGATTCAGGACCAGTAGATTTTGTGTCGACATAAAGGATTTATAAATGAATAAACAATTTTTATACTTGTAAAATATCTTTATTTCTTGACCCGACCCGCAGAATTCCTTCTCCATCCGACTTTCTCAATCGAATCTCAAGCTCTCGGCATCCCAGGGTATAGCCGGCCTAGCAGGTTGCCCTAAAAAAGTAGAGAGCAGCTTCTCGAACGTTTACCGAGGTAGACGCAAGAGAAGACCGACTTGTGCATAAAGTGATTTACCGTAAGATGAATTGCCGGACGTGACACTTGACACGGCTTCATGACGCCTTTATGCGAAATGGGCTCGAGATCAACGCGAGAAAGACCGGAGTGCTGTCCATGGTGGCGTCCGGCAGAGACAAGAAGGTGAATGTGGACACCACACCTTATTTCACCGTGGGGGGAGCGATGATACCGCAAAGATCCCTGGTCGATGTCTGGACGTATCTGGGCTGCGAGTACACAGGTGCTAGGGAACTCGCAAGCGATCCACCCTTAGCTCAGGCTATCGAGCAACTCACGAGGGCACCTGTTAAGCCGCAACAGCGGCTGAGGTTGTTGCGTGACTGTCTCCTTCCACGGTATTATCACCGATGGACAGTGGGTACGGTCTCGGCCAAAACCCTCAAGGGTAAGGATATCATCGTACGCACTGCGGTGCGACGATGGCTGCGTTTTCCCCATGATGTTCCTGCTGGATACCTGCATGCGCCGATACAGAGTGGCGGGCTTGGAATGCCTCTATTGAGAACTTTGATCCCAATTCTGAAGCATAACCGACTGCAGCGGTTGTGTCGGAGTACTCTGCCCGCAGCATGCGCGGCTGCCGAAACCACGTATGTGGCTAGGCAGCTTGTCTGGTGTGAAAACCAGATGCGAGTGCGGGGCCATAGAGTGACTACAACCGCTGAGCTCAGACAGCAGTGTGCGGCCTGGTTGCGCGAGTCGTGCGATGGGAGTGGACTCAGAGAGGTTGCGGCCTCCAACCTGAGCTCCTACTGGGTATCGGCTGGCGCCGATGCCATCCCAGGTGCCGACTACGTGCACTATCACCACATACGGGCTAACTGCATACCGTCTAGAGCGAGATGCTCCCGAGGTCGTGATGGGCGCGATAATCGCTGTCGTGCCGGTTGTCCCGAAACCGAGACGCCGGCTCACTGCGTGCAACGCTGCTTCAGAACGCTCGGAGGGAGAATGCATGATGGATGGCGCGTAGAGTTGGGGGCCTCCGCATCAATCGCGCGAGTTTGAATGATTGCGTGAATGGTCGAGGTGAAGTACGAGATGCCTTTGGCTAGCTCCGACCTTCACGCTCCAGGGTGTTGACTGCGAACACCAACAGTAAACAGCTCTGCAATATCGTTGTCGGTGGCGACTTGGCGACTGTGATTTTGTAGCAGTCGTCGCGCACCGTAGACGAAACATAGCCAAATGCCTCGTCATCTAATTAGTGACGCGCATGAATGGATTAACGAGATTCCCACTGTCCCTATCTACTTACTAGCACAGCATTGCCACGAGTCGGAGTCGCAAGACCGAATGGCTCATATGTGGCGCGCACACCTAGTGTGTAGTAGCGTGGCTCCCTCTTGCTTGTTTCGCACGCAGAGCCGGGGCCAAGGCGTGAGTGTCGAGTAGTCGAAGGAGAGTTTAAAATAAAAGTGAAACTGCGAATGACTAGATTGACCAGCACAAACTCTGGACAAACAGTCTAGGAAATGAAAACGCAAAATCGGTAAACAAACCGATAGCCCAAAAACTGGTGTCCTAAGACTTGGCCCCAGAGTGTTCGGCCCGGAGCTCGCCGCTTCCCTTTACAAACTCTGGGAGCCTCGAAAATACGGATTGTTCCCAGGCGCGCATACCGGGTCTGTCGAGTGTCGGGGCGAAGGTCGCAAGCGTGTCCCTAACGGGACGCCGCATACGTTTGTGGCTGGAAACCGGCTCGATGGATCGGACATGCAGTGGAACAATCTAAGAACACTCGGTGTTTCTCTCTGCGGCATGCGGCACGCGGGGAGGTTCGCTGGGAGTTGTCCGAAGGGGCAGTCACCCAGACTGAGGGCAAAATGGACCCGGTCCCACGGGCTATGGGCCCGGACCTTGAGGACGAAAGGAAGTCAGGCAGTGCGCGTTGGAAGTCAGCAAAGCATCCGGAAAAGCAGTACGTGGCGATTCGGCCCTTGGGGTGCGCTCCGGTGCAACCCACGAGGCTGGCCGCGCGGTGGGTTTCAAAAAGGGCTAAAGGCAACACGCCTTAAGGACCCAGATGAACCCAACGCAAGACTGAAAAGCAGCACGCCGCGTGGCGACTCGGCCCCTGGGGTGCACTCCGGTGCGACTCACGAGGCTGGCCTCGCGTTGGGTCTCAAAAAAGGGCTAAAGGCAACACGCCTTAAGGACCCAGTTGAACCCAACGCAAGATTGAAAAGCAACACGCCGCGTGGCGACTTGGCCCCTGGGGTGCGCTCCGGTGCAACCCACGAGGCTGGCCGCGCGGTGGGTTTCAAAAAGGGCTAAAGGCAACACGCCTTAAGGACCCAGTTGAACCCAATGCAGGATTGCAAAGCGGCACGCCGCGTGGGGACACGGCCCCTGGGGTGCGCTTCGGCGTCGCTGTCGGGGGCTGCCGCGATGCGTGTTGAGACTGACAGAAAACGTAAAATGCAAGGGGTGCGGCCCTGGGGACAACAAAGCAAGGGATTGAAAGGAATGGGCGGGACCTCCGGCCACACCATGGCCAGCGAGTGTCCACAAGCGTTAAAAGTCTCCCGAGTAGTGCCGGGAACCCCAAAAAGCTCTCCAAGATTCTAAAGCAACACGCTGCGGCGAATGAAGGGCTTATTATTATTATTTTCAGGTCTTCCAGCCTCAGGCCTACACACTGCACTGCTACGAGTCGGCGTCACTGACCAAATGGCTCACAAGTAGCACGCGCACATGGATGCGTTGGAGGAGCGTACTCGGGGACGCTCGCACAGCGAAACTTCCTCCTCATCCGAGGACTGGAGTGCTGGGGTGGCACGAGTGCGCTGCCCGTACCTATCTATTCCAATCCCTGTCCTACCAACACCAAGTTCCGCCTTACCGGAGACCCATCACATTTCCGCTCGCCTCCCTCATGCTGCGGTTTGATGGCAGGGGGGTCTCTGTCTGCGCCTGATGGGCCCCGCGCCTCCCGGTTTTTGACCCGGGGGCGTGGGGACCAAAGGGCGACCTCTTTTCTTTTCAGGAACATCATCATCGGTATCCTCGTCGTTGCTCCGGTCGTTTCATTTCGCTTTACTTTGTCTCGTTCGTTCGTCTGCTTCGGGTGGAATGCCGATGAATAGGTAGGCGTTTCCTAACAATGGCGCTCGTCTTAATGTTAAGGTGTTAGGTACCGTGCCGAGGGCATGAATGGTCGCGTAGACGGTAAGATCGCGGCCGCTAACGGTCCGCCCGGGATATCTGCCGCCCTCCCGGTGTACTTAGGCTTGGTGGCGTAGTGGTGGCTCTGCGTCGCTTGACCCCCTCTTCCACCGCACTCGTGGGAACAAAATGAGTATTTACAATTCTTTGGTGAGGAGGAGTGCCCGCCTGGCAAATCGCTTCCTGTCGGGTGGGACAGTAGCCCAGGAAGCACATAGTGGCTGCGGCCTTCGTGCAGTCCGAGTTGAATTAGCTAGATGCGACGCGACCGCGAGAAAGCCCAGGCCGATGTTCATCAACCGGCTGGAACCGAACGTAGATATAAGGAAAAACCGCGGAAAAAA
>NW_028191132.1:0-33416 GCF_048542155.1 Nylanderia fulva
GGTTAGAGCTGTGTCCGTCGGGCACAAAGAACGGCCTCCCGGGGGCCCCGGGGGGCGCGGCGGGGAAAGGGGGACCGTCCCACCTAACAAGCATACCTTTCCAAAACGGCGTAAGTGCGGTCCCTAGGGGAAAATGGTTGGGGAGCAGAGGCTCGCTCGTCGGGGCAAAACTTCCATTGCGACCCCCGGGGCCCCTGCTTTTTTTATTGCCGTTCCGGGGCGGTTTCGTGGGCGTGGGACATTTGGGCGTATGCCCGTAGGGGCGAGGTCCCGGAGTTTTGCTTTTGGGGGCAACGCCCACAAAACGTCCCTATCTACCCCCCCCCCTGGATCACCACCTTCCCGTGGGGGGGGGCCCCCCTCCTCCCACCACGGGGGGAAAGGGGTGACCTCCCCTAGTTTTCGGGGGTACACCCCCCAATCCAGTGGGAGCTCGGTCGAGGATCAGGCTGTGGGCTTTAAAAAAGCCAGTCCTAACGACCCCTACGGGTCCCGGCCACCCTCCTGTTTTATTTTTGCTGTAGTATAGGAGTCGCTAATTTTTACATCATTTCCCCCCCACTCGTGGGATGACTATGGAAAAGAACACTTAAAAACAAAACATTTTGACGAAAGCGGGGGAATTAAAGGGCGATTTTTAGGACGATACGTTCGGGCCAACGACTTCCTCCGAAATTTTAATTTAGAAAAACAAAAGAAAAGAAAGAATCAAATGAAAAAACAAAAAGAAAAAAGTAACTTAGAAAAAATTTATCAGAACCAGAGATTTAAAAGTTCTATTTAATAGCAAAAAAAATAAGTAAACCGCGATAAAATTTATATTACAAATGGGCCTACTAGAAAAAGTTTAAAAAAAATTATTGAAAAAAAAAAAGGAATAATATTTCAAGGGACAAATAAAAAGTACTTACGCTTAGGTAACCTTTCGAAATCCGGGAAGGGAAAAATTTGAACCCAAAACAGAGAGAATAACGTAACAAAAGACATAAAGCATAATAAATTAAAACCCGAAAAAAACTAACGCGATAGAAAAATAAGAATTTTGGAAAAACCCAAATTAATAATTAAAAGGGGTCAAAAAAAAATTAAAATTAAAGGAATCAGAAACTCAAGAATAGGGAGTTTGAATAAAAGCAACAAGACATAGATTTATTTAAAAAAGTTAAATTTTTAAAAAAAGGGGGTTAAAATTGAAAAAACCCAAAAAAACCTCCCCCCTAAAATTAAACGATTGGAAAAAGAAAACGCTTGAAGACTTAAAGGAAAAATTTAATTTTAAAAACTTCGTACAATACAAAAAAATAGACAAAGAACTAAAAGAAAAAGGTTTTTGAAAAAACTTTAAAACATAATATAATATTAAACTATAGAAATACCAGGTAGATTCTTAGGAAGATTGGGTTTAAAAGGGAAAATATTTGAAAGGGAGAACTTATAAATTAAAAACCAAAAAATATCACAAATTTTAAAAAAGCCATAGATATGGGCATATAAAAAATTTTTTTGCAAGGTCACAGATAAATCTGGGGGAATTTGGGGGTGAAAAAGGACACTTTTTAAAAAAGACGCCCCAAAAAGAGACCAATTTTATAAATTGTGTACGCAGTAAAAAGGGGAAAAAGGGCAACATAGCTAAAACACAAAATCCCTGAATATAAAAATAATTTTGAATTATACTATAAAAAATTGAAAGGAAATAAGAATTGGCACAAAAACCCACAAAAAGCAATGGGTGCTGCTGCAATTTTAAAATCCTATTAAAAACACACATAGATTTTTGTGTTTCAAAAACCTTATACATACAAAGGGGATGGGGCGCGGAATCGCGGTATCTTCTAAAAAACCCGGGTAGAACCCCTGGGTTCGCATAATTGCAAATAAAAAAATAGAGGCTTTTCATTTAACACCCTTTGACCTCCTTATAATTTCTTCCAATTTGCGAGATGGAGGACTTCTTCATTTTAAATATTATTGCCAATTCCCCCCTAAAAATAGACCAACTAATTTAATGGAAAAAATTCAATAAATTAATTCAAAAAAATAATCATAACTAGGATGCCCAAAGCAAAAAACAGATCTATGGTTTTCTGAAATGAGACCGAGGAAGAACCTGGAAAAAAATTTAATTGCAAAAAATTTTACGTAATAAAAGAACATTTTTACCCAACTTTTTAATGTCAAAAATCGCCTAACCTTTTCAGGAGAACACACTTGGGATATCGAGAGATGGAATTTTTATCAAATGCACACAGTGACCATAAATTTGTTATCTTAGACCTAAAAATTAAAGAAAAAAAACAAAAATTTATAAAAAACAAAAACTAAAAACAAGAAAGCCATTGGGAAACCCTTTAAGGACTCCTAATAAATCAATTTTAATGAGCGTTGAATAAATTTCAAAAGAGAGCCGAAATGGCGGGCAAAAATATTCTCTATACTAGACCAAATAGCAAGAAATCTATACCGTATAGAAAAAATCTAATAAAGCAGTTCTTTGGTGGAATGACAATCTAGCCAAAAATGCAAAGAAATTAAATAAGGCAAAGAAAAGATCAACAAAATAAGAAAACTAAACTTGGTGGACCTCCCTCAAGATGCAAAAACGAGGTACAAAGAATTAGGAACAAATACGTACAGAAATTAGAAAATCAAAATATGAAACATGCAAAATTTTGTGACCACTGAATTTAAATAAGATCCATGGATTTTTCCTTTTAAAAATTTTTCGAGATAAAATCAAAAAAGGGGGAAGGGAAAAAACAAAACATTAAAACAGGGGATGGGAAAAAAATACAAACCTGGGAAAAAAACGGGAAAATTCTATCCTAAATAAAAAGCGGGGCCCCCAAAAAACACAAAAAATTTTCAAACAAAAAACATCGACAAGTAAAATTTGAGGGCTTAAAAAAAAATAAAAACTGTAACAAAGGAAAATGAATTACCTTTCAAGAAAAAAACCAAAAAGCGAAAATAAAGGCTCAAAAAAAATAAAGCAAACCCGGGGTTTGACCAAATTTTCAACGGAAAAAAATCAACAAAAATATGGAAGGAAAAAAAATTTAAAAAACCAAACAATAATTGGCCCTTTTAAAGGAAAAAATTTCCCAAAAGATGGAAAAAATTTTTTTCTAATGTTAAAAATAAAATTCAAAAGTTAAAAATAAAGGGAAGTTTACCCCTTTAAAACTTTTTCAAACCAAAAATTAAAAAAGAAATAAAAGGGATAGAGAAAAAAAAACAAATTGGGAAAACTTTAAAAAAATTTAAAATTTAAAACCGCCAAAAAATATGGGGTTTTAAAGAAATCCCAAGGAAGCGCAATTTTGTCCCTAATAAAACCCGTAAAAAATACAGAAAAAAAAAAAAAAGTTTCCAATTTTTTTTAAAAACAACCCAAGGGGCCCCTTTTGAACAATTTGTTTCCCTCTAATCCAAAACAAAAAGACGAAATTTAAAGGGAAATTTTAACCAAAGTTTTTTTAAAAGTATTTAGCAAAACCTTTTTAAAAATTTAAAATTTAATATTTAAAACCAAAATATTGAAATTTTAATTTTTTTCAAAAAGAAAGAGGAAACCCACAGGGGTCCAAATTTTTTAGGCCAAATCCTGGAATTTGGTTGGGGGGAACTGCTAAAAAACAATAATTAAAAATTTTTTTTGCTTTAAAGGCTTGAAAGCTTTTTTCTATTGCCCAAAGATGGGGCCAATTTTAAATTTAAAAGAAATTTAACAGTCAAGAAAAAAAGCAACCCAATTATTTTACCATTTTCCAATTTGAAATCCCTAATTTAATTTTTTTTGAAAAGATTCCCCCTCTCGTAAAACCAAATTAATTAAGGAAGAACCCAAATTAATTTTTAAAAGGGTTAAAAAAAAATTTAAAAAATTTTTTATTTGAATTTGGGGCTTTAAAAAATTGGGGTTTTTATTGGTTTTTAAAAATTGAAATTTTTTAATCTGCCAAAAAATTTTGGGGGAAAAAATTAAAAAATTTTAAAACCTTTGGATCCAAAAGAATTTTCCAAGGGGGAAAATTTGGGGAATTAAAAATAATAAAAAAAAATTTAAAAAAAGGTTCTAATTTTTTTACAAGCAGTTTTGGAAAAAGGTTTTTCCAAAATGGGAACCCTTTTTTTGGTAAAAAAATCAATTTTTCTCCCGACCTTTATTTAAAAAGAAAAATTCCAAAAAAAACCAAAACAACCTTTTTAAAAAGTGCAATGAAAAATTGAAAAGTTCAAAACCCCTTGTTTATACAAAATAGAAAAAAAATCAAAGTTTAAAAAAGGGAAAAAAAAGGGAAACCTTTTGGGGAAAAAAACTTCGTACCCCCACCAAAAAACCACATGCAAAAAATTAAAAAGGGTACGGGGGAAAAAGGGGAACCCCAGGAGGAACCCAAAAAAATTTGGGGAAAAATGTTAAAAAGGCAAAGACAGAAAAAAAAAAAATATTATTAAAAAAATTTTTTTGGGGTTGGGGGGGTTTTGCCACAAAAACAAAAGATGTTTGCCAAAACCAATTTGGTAAAATTTTTAAAAATTAAATTTGGGTTTTAAAACCCATAAAACAAAAACATTTTTAAAAGGGGTTTTTTTAAAAAAAACTGTTTTTTCTGGTTTTTAATTTTTTTGAACTTTTAAAAACCCCTTAATTTAAAAAGGGGTTAAAAAGAATTTTCCAAACTTTTCGGGTTTTTCAAAATTGACAAACCCCAAACTTTTAAAAAAAAATTTTAAATTAAAAAAAAAAAAAATTTGGATAAATTTTAAACAATACAAACAAAAAAATTACCTTTTGGGAAAATTAAAAAATTAAAACCAAAAAGGGTAAAACGGTTTTTGCCCTTTTTGTTTGCTGGGGGGGCCCAATTTTCCACAAACTAACCCGAAGGTTTTTTAATTTAAAAATGATAAAAAAATAAAAAGAAAATTTCAAGTGTGGGGGTGACAAATTTTTTCTCCCCCAAAAAAAAAGACCATTTAAACAGAATTAAACCGGTAAAAAAAAAAAAAGGGGCCCAAAAAACTTTCTTCTAACGAACCCATTCCCCCAAAATTTTAAAAATTTCGAAAAAAAAACCGGTTTACTTTAATCACGGCAATTTAAAAAAACAAATTTAATTTTAAAATCAAAACCCTTTATTTTTTTTACCCCAAAAAAATTACCTTTTCGTCTGCCGGAAAAAAAAATTAAAAAAATTGGGTTTCCCAAAAACAAATTTTGTTTGTTAAAAAACCCCAAAAAGCAAAACCCAAAAAAACAAAAGGGGAAAAAAATTTTCCAAAAAAAAATATTTTTATTTTTTTTGGCTTCCTTTTCCAAAATTTGGGGTCCCCAAACCCGGAAAATTTCCCCTTTTTGTTAATTTTCCCCTTTATTCCCCTATTTATTTTCCCTTTTTTTTGTTTTTTTCCCTATTCCTTTTAAAAAACCCCCCGGTTAAAACCCCGGCCCCCCATAATTTTTTCATTTCATTTTATTCTTAATTTAAATAAGTTTGGGGTTTTTGCATTAAAATATAAAAAAAAGTGGTTTTTTGATAAACCTTCCCAAAAAGGGTTTGATTCAATTTATTTAACCCCTTTTAAATTTTTCCCTTTTAAACATTTTTAATTAAAAGGCCCTTTTGGGGGCCCCCCGTGGGTTTTTTTCCCCCCTTTCTCCCCCCCTTTGGGCCCCCCTGCGCCCCCGGAAAACCGTAAAAAGTCCCCAAAAAAGTTAATTTCTGAAAACTTTTTTTCGGTTTTTTTGCACAATTTTTTCCCCCCCAGGTGCCATTTCTTTTTCGAAATTCCTTTTGATTTTCCCCCAAAAAAGGTTTTTTATAAATTTTTTAAAAAAGTCAAATAAAAGTTGCAAAAAAAATAAAAAATTTGGAAATTTTTACCCCAAAACCCCCAAAGGGGAAAATTTTTTTCACTTTTTTTTTAAAATTTAAATTTTTAAAATTAAAAAATGGAACCTTTTAAAAAATTGGTTGGGGTTTTTTTCCTAAAACCAAACCCCTTTTTCCCCTTAAGAAAAAGCGCAAATTCTTTTTTCAAATTCCAACGTTTTCCTTATCTTTTTTAACACCAAAAAAAAAAGAAAGATTAAAAACCCCCCTTGTTTAAAACCCTTTTTTTCTAAAAATCCTCTAAAATTTTTTTAAAAATTAAATAAAACTTCGAAAATTCCCCCCGGGAATAAAAGCCAAAAAAAACCCCTTCAAAAATTTCTATAAAAATTAAAAAATCAAAAAAAAATTTTCCCCCCATTTTTTGTTATTTACAAAGAATTCCAGGGCCCCCAAAAATTCCCAAAAAGGCATTGGCCTTAAAGGAAACCCCTTTTTGGGCACCTCTTTCCGGTTTTTGCCATAAATTTATTCAAAAAAATTTGGTTAAAAAAAAAAAATTTAAAAATTAAAACTTTCGAAAAGGTTTAAATAAAAAAAACCTTTTAAAATACTTTTTAAATTTTTGCTGCAAAAATTTCCTTTTAAAAAAACCCTCCCTATTATTTTAATTTTGAAAGGGGCCCCCACTTGAAAAGCAAAAGGGAACCCTTTTTCTAAAAAAGAATTTTAAAAAATTTTTTTTTTGCTTTTTAAAATTGGTTTTTAAAACCTGCTTTTAAAAGGGGATTAATTGGGGGTCTTCCCGTGTTTTTTCTTGGGGTCAAAACCAAGGTTTTTTCTTTTTTAAATTTTAATAAATTTTTAACTTTGGGGGTTTAAATTTTAAAAAATTTTTCTTTTATTTGTTAAATTTTGGTATTAAAAGCCGGGGTAAAGAATGGGGGAAAGGGGGGGGTTTATTTTTATGTACTTTTTAAGGATTTTCTTAAATGATTTCCATTAAAAAAAAATTTTTTTTCCCTTTTTTTTTCTCACCAAATTATTTGGAAAAGTGTTAAATTTTTTTCAGGCTTTTCCAACTTTTTATTTTTTTCCCTTTTTAAAGTTGTTTTTTTAAAATCCGGGTGGGGTTTTAATTTTTTTAGCCCCATTTTAAAAACCGAGGTTTTTTATTTCTTGAAAAAAGAATTTTATTTTCCATGGGGCGGGACATTTTTATATTTTTAAAAGTCCTCAAAAAACTTGCGGGTGCTTTCGTATTTCAAATTTTTTTTTGTCGCTTTTGGGGCCAAATTTAAATTAGGAAAAGCTTTATCTTTTTTTTCCCGGTATTTTGTATTTGTCCCCAATCCCCTAATCTTAAAAAGATTTTTATTCCCCAAACTCTTTTGATTTTTTTCTCTTAAAAATTTATAAGGAATCTCCATGGATCTCTATTTTTCAATTTTTCCCAAAAATTTTTTCCCTGTTTCCTAAATTTTGGGTTTTCCCAATTTCTGCTACTAAAAATTTTTCCTTTTAAATTTTGTACCCTCGGGTTTTTTTTTCATCTTTTTTTGTAGGTTCCCCCCCAAATTTTTGTTTTCCCTTTTTTTTGTATCTTTTCTTTGCCTTTTTTTTAAAAATTCTTTTGGCCTTTTGGCTAGATTGTCCAAATTTCCCCACCAAAAAAACCCCTTTTTTAAAATTTGATTTTTTCTTATACGGTTAATTTAAAATTTCTTGCAATTTTGGTCTAGTATAGTAGAAAAATTTTTTGACCGCCCCTTTTTTTGGCCCCTCATTTGTAATTTATTCAACCGCACAAAATTTTAGAATTGATTTTTAGGGCTCCTTAAATGTTTTCCCCAAATTTGGGTTTTTTTTGTTTTTAGTTTTTTTTATAAATTTCTGTTTTTTTTTTTTCGTTAATTTTAAGGTCCAAAATAAAAAAATTTTGGTCACTAGTAGGTTGGGGGGGGGTTTTTATGAAAAAAATTCCATCTCTCCCCCCAATACCCAAAAATTGGGGGGGCCCCACTGACAAGGGGAGGTCGATGTTTGACCAAAAAAAATTTAAAATTTTGGGGGGGATCCCGTCCCTTTGTTTAAATTTCAAATCTATTTGCAATTATAATTCTTCCCATTTTTCCCGGTTTAAACCACTTCTTCAAAAACCAAAAAAGATCTGATTTTTTTCAAATTTGGGATCCAAATTTTTGATTATCCTTTTTTGAATTTTTTTTATTTGATTTATTTGGGGGCCCTCTCAATTTGGTTTTGGGTCTAATTTAGTGAAATTGGGCAATAAAATTTATAATGAAAAATTTCCCCCATTCAGTCTAACTTTTGGGAAGGGAAATTATATGAGGAGTGTCAAAGTGTTAAAAAAGAAAAACTCTATTTTTTTATTTTGGGAATTATGGGGGCAACCCCCGGGTTTTCTCTCCAGGTTTTTATTTTAGATAGATACCCTGCAGAGTATCCCGAAACCCCCCTTGGGAGTATAAAAAGGTTTTTTTGAAAAAAAACCCAAAATTATCTATGTGTTTTCTTTAATTAGGAGTTCTAAAATTGGGAAGGGGAGCAGCCCTTGCCTTTGTGCTTTTTTTTGTGGGAAATTTTTTGGTTCCATTCAATTTTATTAAAAATTTTAAATTTTTAAAAATTTTTTATATTTAGGGCATTCTTGGGGTTTTTTACCATGCTTTAAACCCCTTTTTTTTTTACGGGGTACACAATTTATAAAATTGCGTTCTTTTTGACCGTCTTTTTTAACTTTCCTTTTTTAAACCCCAAAACCCCCCGATTTTTACTGTACCTTTCCAAAAATTTTTCTATAAAGCCCATATCTTTGGCTTTTAAAAACATCTTGTGATATTTATGTAATTTCCTTTAATTCCCATAAAGGGGCTCCATTGCATAATATTCTTTCCCTTTTCAACCAAAAAATTCCTAAGAAACTACCGGGTTTCTTGACTCCCTTTTTTCCTTATTAATTAATTGTCTTAAAAGGGTTTTTTCCTAATAACTTTTTCGTTTTTTCTTCTGTCTCATTTTTTTGTATTTTATCGGGAAATTTTCTCAATTTAAACTTTTCCTTTAAATCTTCCCAAACTTTTATTCTTTCTCCACTCGTAATTATTATAGGGGGGAGGTTTTTCTCGGTTTTCTTTAAATTTTTAATCCCTTTTTTTTTAAAAAAAACTTTTTTTAATTAAAACTTTTCTTGTTTGCATTTATTTTAACTCCTACCGCCTTAAATTTTTGATTTTTCTGATTTCCTTTTTTAAATTTCAATTTGGTTTTTTTATCCCTTTTAATTTTTTTTATTACTTTGTCCTAATAACTTCCCTTTTTTTCTATCGGTTTTGTTGTTTTTCTTTTTCAGGTTAATTATTAAGCTTTATGTCTTTTTTTACGGGTTTTTTCCTTCCCGTTTTAGGTTCAAAAATCATATTGCCCCTTTCCCGGGGCCCTTTTGTCAGGTTTCCCCCACGTAAGTACTTTTATTCTTTCACCCAAAAAAAAAAAAGGGGGATTCCATTTTTCTTTTTTCAAAATTTTATTCATTAAAAACTTAAAAATTTTTTCCCAGTAAAGGCCCCTTTGGCTAAAATAAATTTTAAAACGGGTTTTAAATATTTTTTTGTTTTCATTAAAAGAAATTTTCTAAAAAACGTCCCGGTTCTGATAATTTTATCTAAGTTATTTGGTTTTTTTTTTTCGTATTCCCTTTATTTTAATTTTTTTCTTTCCCTTTTTTATTTTTCTAATATTGCTAAAAAATCTTCCGCATGGAAGTCTTGGGGCCCGAACGTATCGGGCCCAAAGGGGCGCCCCAATCTCCCCCCCTTCTCCCACGTTCCCAAAAAAATTTTTTTTTTTAATTTTTCTTTTTTCCATAGTCAAAAACCCCCCGATTTGGGGAGGAAAAGTTTCCCAAATTTTACAAAACCTCCTTTTACTAAAAAGCAAACCAAAATACCACGGAAAGGGTCGGCCCCGGGAAACCCCGTAGGGAGCGTTTCCCGGACTGTTCTATTTAAAATTAAACCCAAAAAGCCATGCAAACCATTTGAAAACGTTCCCTCCCACCTTGGATTTGGGGGCTGTACCCATGAAAACCTAAGGGACCCGGGGGGAAATCTTAGCACCCATCCGTGGGGGAGGATGGGGGGCCCCCCCAAAAACGGGAAGGTGGGTGAACCACGGGGGGGGGTTTGAAAGGGAATTTTTGTGAAGCTTTTTGGGCCCGAAAGCAACGACCCCCCGGCTTTCCCTCCCCCCTACGGGCAAAACGCCACCAAATGCTGGTTCCCCAAGGGGGGGGGAACCCCTTTCCCCCAAACCCGGCCCAGAAAGGCAAAATAAAAATCCCGCAGCGCCTGGGGGCGTTTGCAAATGGGCATTTTTGCCCGCGACGACGAACCCCTGCTTCCCCCCCAACCGTTTTTTCCTCCTAGGGAAACCGCACTTAACCCCCTTTTGGAAAACGGTAAAGGCGTTGGTTTTTGGCCCCGGACGGTTCCCCCTCTTCCCGCCGGGGCCCCCGGGGAAAACCCCGGGGAGGCCGCCCCTTTTTTTGTCCCGACCTGGACACCCGCTTTTAACCCTGTTTGGGGGGAATCTTTTGGGAAAGGAGGGGGGGATACTTTATTTTAAAAAAAGGGGGGACCCCCGCCTAAATTTTGAGCTGACTTTATTTGGTTAAAGGAGGGAAACCCCCCCGGGGAGAGCAGTTGTCCTCGAGAGGGTTTTCAGGGGGCCCTCCCCCTTTCTAAGGCCCCCCAAAAACCCCCATTTTGGGGACTTCCCCTTTAAGACCGTTTATTTTCCGCTCTCGAAAACCCCCCTTTAAACCAAAGGGTCCTTTTCGACAGTAAACACGAAGACCGGGGAAAACCCCCCGGGGGCTGACACGAGGAACTGGGCCACCTCCGGCCCAAAGCCCCTTCTCGATTGGAAAACCCAAATCACGCAAACCCACTCTTTGCGCTTCAAGGCCCCTACACCCACAGGAAGTTCTTGGGTCGTGGGCCTCCCCGACCCCTCGAGACACTGCGGGCAAACCGTCCACAAACCCCTAAACTAGTTTGGGCTCTCGGAAATTTTCCCCTGGCCCCCTTTGAACCTGCCTTTACCCCGTGGTCGGGTTTGGGAAAAATTTTTATGGCCATTCTGACCCTATTGGGGTCAAGAAAAGGGGAACGTGGTACGAAACCCCTTGTTTTTTACGGTTCCCCCTTTTTCCCCCCCCATTTTTTTATCCCCCCGGGCCCCGGAAAATTTTCCCTAACCACCTTTTTTTTCTCGGTTTTCCCCCGGGGGGGGGAAATTTTTATTTTCCGTTTTTTGGGGTCTTGTCCCTTACGGACTCTATATCGCGTCCCAAAATTTCTTATCAAAATTTTTCCCCCGCGGCATCGCTCCGGCCCCAAAGCCCCACGACTCCCAAAGGGCGCTTTTCCCAAAATGCCTTTTCTCCAAAAAATAGGGCTTTCCTCTGGGGGGGGATTAAAACCCCGGTGTCCCGCTTGGTGCAAAAGGGCCCCAACCCGCCGCGGGGGTAAGGGAATTTTTTGTAACAATCAACTCCCTGATAAAATTTTTCTTAAACGTCCCCGTTGGAAAATTAATCCCCCATTGCGCCCCTCGCCAAAATTTCCCTTTTTTTGAAACCCGGGTTTAACCCAAGGGGGGGAAAAAAACTTTCCCCCGGCCCAAGGGAAAAAGGGGATTTTTCGTCCGGAAACATTTAAAACCCTTTTGGGGGTGGAAGTAGGGGGATCTTATTTTAGGAAGCCCGAGCTTAGTTTGGTGGGAAGCCCGGAAAAGGGAGTTGTCCTAGAGATTTTCAGGCCCCTTCCCCAAAGGAAAAACCCGGGTTGGGACTAAAAGTTTAAAATAACCCAATCCTCAAAAAAGGGCCTTTAATAAAAAGGGCCCCAACCCTTTTTACCAGGAAGGCCCCATGCAAAATTTGATTGGAACCAACCCAAAAACGAATTTTCCCTTAAAAACCCCAAAACCGGAACTGAGGCCCCCCCAAGAAATGACCCGAACCGTAAAAACAACTTAAGACGTCCGGAAAACCGTCCCAAATGCGGAACAGGCTTTAAAATTTCGGCATTCTGGCAATGTTAAAAAGGAGGAAGGAAAAACCCAAAAAGACCCTCAAAATTGTTTAAATTCCCCCCTGGAAATTCCCTAACTTAAATTTTTTTTTTTCCGGGGGGTAATTTCTGGTTCCTTTCGGCTTGCCCAAGGACGTATAACGGGGCCGAATCTAAATCAATTTCTCTCCTGGATCCCCCAAATTAAGACCAAGGATTACGGATAGCCTACCAGGGGTTTCGAGATAGGCTCGCAGTTCGGCTTCGCTGGATGAATAGGCCACTGACGCGGGTGATGAAATGGTAAAACTACAGGTAGATTGTCTTATCTGAAATATGCCTCGAAAACTCGATTATGGTCAGACGGAAAGTCCGGGACTGCCAACAATTCGGAATCGAGTTACTCAAATCAAGTGTAAGCCCCGGATAGTTTCGGTTTAGAGGTTTAAAGGCGTGAGGGTCCGCAGGCTGTGGCGGCTGAACAAAGTTTGACGTTTCTCCTAGTGTTCGACTATAAAGTGGCCCCGGGTTTCCCGGGTTATAACGAACTCGTTTAAGAAGAGGTTATAGTCCGGACCTAAAACTGGGGTTCGAACTCCAGTTTGGTAGTCAGCCGAAGCCTTGGCTTAAATCCAGCGGTTTAAGATCAAAGGGACGGGGAAGATCGACGGAGTAGGCAAAATATACTCCTCGTCGCGCCAAAATAGGATAATAGGTTAAAGAAGGAGGACCGGGAGAACCCGGGCCACTTCACGTGAACCCAGAACCAATCGCAACGCCTTTTTATGAATGAACTACTATTCGGAATTCGGTGCTTGCGAGCGCGGGGATTAGAGTCACAACGACGCAAGAACCAATAAGGAAGGATACCAAATGAAAAGACGGCAGGTATGGACCTGACAGCAGACACTTTCTTGAACTCTGAAGCTCCTGCAATTTAAAGCCCCGAATGTGTTCTTTTAAAAAGGCCAGAATCCGTTTTGCGCCCTTTTAATTTTGAAAAACCCAAAAAGAAAAGGGGAAAAAAAGGGGGGGTTTTTTTCAACCCCAAAAAACCCCATCTACGCTGGCTGCTACTTTATAGCTTTCGATGCAGTGCGTGTGCACCGCGCGAAGTCCACCGCGAGTGGACACCCCCGGTATCTTACCGTGAGCCTTTCAACTTTATACTCGCGTTTATTAACCTAATGGTTGTGGCTGCTAACAAAGTCATGGGCGGTTTATCTCTAATTTCGATTTACGCTTCCTATCCAGGTCGATCTCCTCCCCGGCTCACCGATTGGATTCCCGTTGTACCGCTAATCGTATTTTTAAGAGGACGAATGGCTTCGGAGTCTTCTTTTCCGATACCTGCGAGTTGTACTTGAACTCCGCACCATTTTGTTTATTAGGTTCGCCGCGCTATAGACCTTCTCCAATGACCTTCTATCTCTATCTCTCTACGCGAGTTTGTCCAGGCTTATTTACGACGGGCGAGATCATGCCGGGCGTAGGCCACGGAATCTTAATTTTTTCTGTCTTCTTCATGCTCAACCACAAGCCGTCCGCAGAAGACCTCAAACATTAGGTTCCAGTCAGGCCGACCGAGGACGGACCCTGCGGGCACCACACCTCGACGGCCCGCTTGGAGTGACCACTAAAACCGAACCTAATCGCGAGCCTTTTACTATCGATTGTATGAAGTAACTACTCGATTCGTTCGAATACGGTTTGCGGGCAGTCCCCCGTGACTGTTAGCGCGTCTAACTAGACCAAAAGCCACAGACGTTGTCAAACGCAACCCGCATTTGTGAAAAGTAAACGCGACGCGTATCTAACCTCAGAGAGGACTTACCATCTTTTTCCTTCGTCAATCTTCGTACAACTCGCTATCGCGTCCTCCGCGATGTTTCTCCCGACTAGAAGCCCGAACTGTCGATCCGGAATTCCTAAACCGGCTCCAGCGACGACTCCCGTTAAGTGCGCGTCCTGTAATTAAATTTTTCGAAAGTTTACCTACCACAGATAGGAGACAATTTGTCTATAGGATTTCGGGTTCCCTCGTCCTTGTCAACCTCAATCCCTTCAGCAGCCACGCAACGAGCCAATCTATAACCAGGCGAGAAAAGAAGTCCCCACTCTAACACTCTAACAACACCCGTTACACGTTAGGATCTTGCCGATGGATTACCACTTTCCACAACGCTGCTTTTAATACGCTGTAACTTCCACGAGAGTCGGGTTTTTTTCCTGTCGCTTTATTGTTTTTGAGAGTCTTCGCTACCTCTTATCGTTTCTAACACCTGTGAATGGGAGGCGTCCGGTGTCGCAGGAGGACGATTTACGCGTTAGCCCCGTAATACGCTATTGGTTCCGGTGTATCGCCATCGCAACTCTGTCTCGGGGACGTGTACTTTAAAGAAGCAGTTGGCTGTTTCCTCTAGAGTCATGCGTTGAAAGATTTCAGGCATGTCACCTGAGTGTGCCTGACACTCTGTATCTACTCAGGAGTTTTCTCCGCTTGTTGCATTATAAACGAAGGCCCACCAAGACATCTAAATTTCAATGAGATTACGACTGGTACTTACCCGCCAAGCATACGATCTTATTGCCGCGTTATTAATATTTCTGTCTATCTATAATTCTCTGCCAATACAGCCGCAAAGGAAGAAGCGGTTACTCTCCGAAGTATTTTTTTTCTCCACGTATGAGGACTTGCCATGGTGTTCCCCTCCCTTCCGATTCACGCCCACAGGATTCTCAAACCCTAGTATAAACCTTCTTGAGATTGTTGACATCCTTAGTCAACACACACCACGTGAGGTTGGCCTTCAACTCGAGCGCCTCCAGCATGGACCCTGAAAGATCAGCGAAGTCCCGGAAAACCGTTCCCAGTCGCCCGACGGGTGTCGAACCTCATGTTCGCGCACCCCCGGCGTCCCGCCCCTTCGGCACTCTGAGCCTGATGTCGATAGAGTGTGGTCGCTGGTTGTCCAATTGTCCCGTACCTTCCATTCCCTGATGAACCGGGTCATGAGGGCGACGCCAAGGTCACATCGATATATGATGAACCTCTTGCCGTCCAAAGGTGGGTTCTGGCTAGCATCGTTGACCACCTCTATACCAGATGCCCGGATGAGGTCTTCGACTTTCGCACCTCTTTCGTCCGCCTCCTGGGGGACCCCACAGCGGCGATCGGGCATTGGCATCTATCGCAAACTATCAATCTCTTCCCCCCTCAGCGAATGAAACAAAACCCATTTCGAGGTGCCTGAGGTGCTTCTCTATTTCTCGCAGTACTGAAAGTAGCACGAAGCCACATAGAAGGAGAAGCCAGGTGCTTGCACTTCTGCACAGACACAATGAGCTAGTGCTAAGCTGCGAGATAAACAACAGCTGGAATTGAGGAGTTACAGGCTGCCACCGCTGCCCACTGGCGCTGTGAACGCACTGCGGCCACTCTCATTCCTAATCCTAACCCAACTAAAGTGTGACTCGAGTCCCGCTTCCTGACGCATGGCTCCTGCAATAACAGGACGTCAAGCCGCTTTTCGACGACGAGCTGACGCATCTCTTCCGTGACTTTTGCCAAACGTCTCATGTTCAGCTGCAGGACTCTCACTCCGTGGTCGCCAGTGAGAAATTTTCAGACAAAGTAGGAGTAAAAGGGGAGCTTGCCGCGCTTTGTTGCGGCCCGGCTCGATCCGGTTTATTATGGGTGTGGGGTTGGGGTTTTTGGGGAGTTCGCGGAGCTAATTTCATCGTTGTTTACGGCGGCGCAAGTCGCGGAGCTATTCGCAGGGCTAATCGCGGTGCTAATTCTAATTCTGTTTTCGCGATTTTTCCTTGCTTCGACGCTCGGTCCCAGCCGACTATCGGACGCCGGCGTGGGCCCGCCCACGGTCGCAACGCATCTAGCTAGCACAACTCGGACGGCACGAAGGCCGCTACCACTAAGTGCTTCCTGGGCTGCTGCCCTACCCGGCAGGAAGCATTTTATCAGGCGGGCACTTCTCCTAACCAAAGGTTTTATCATTTCCATTTATATTCCCACGAGTACGGTGGAAAGGAGGGTCAAGCGACGCAGAGCCACCACTACGCCACCAAGCCTAAATACACCGGGAGGGCGGCAGATATCCCGGGCGGACCGTTAGCGACCGCGATCTTTACCGTCCACGCGGCCATTCATGCCCTCGGCACGGTACCTAACACCTAACATTAAGACGAGCGCCATTGTTAGGAAACGCCTACCTATTCATCGGCATTCCACCCGAGGCAGACGAACGAACGAGACAAAGTAAAACGAAACGAAACGACCGGAGCGACGACGAGGATACCGATGATGATGTTCCTGAAAGAAAAGAAGCCGCCCTTTGGCCCCCGCGCCACCGGGCCAGAAACCGGGAGGCGCGGGGCCCATCAGGCGCAGACAGAGACCCCTGCTACCCCGCCATCGAACCGCAGCATGAGGAAGGCGAGCGGACATCTGATGGGTCTCCGGGAAGGCGGAACTTGGTGTAGGTAGGACAGGGATTGGAATAGATAGGTACGGGAAACGCACCCGTACCACCCCCAGCACTCCAGTCCTCGGATGAGGAGAAAGTTTCGCTGTGCGAGCGACACCAAGTGCGCTCCTCCAACGCATCCATGTGCGCGTGCTACTTGTGAACCATTTGGTCAGTGACGCCGACTTGTCGTAGCAATGCAGTGTGTAAGCCTGAGGGTGGAAGTCCTGAAAATGATAATGATAAGCTCCCTTCATTCGCCGCGGCGTGTTGCTTTAGAATCTTGGAGAGTTTTTGGGGTTCCCGGCACTACTCGGGAGACCTTTAACGCTTGTGGACACTCGCTGGCCATGATGTGGCTGGAGGTCCCGCCCATTCCTTTCAATCCCTTGCTTTGTTGTCCCCAGGGCCGCACCCATTTGCATTTTACGTTTTCTGTCAGTCTCAACACGCATCGCGGCAGCCCCCGACAGCGACGCCGAAGCGCACCCCAGGGGGGGGCCGAGTCCCCACGCGGCGTGCCGCTTTGCAATCCTGCATTGGGTTCAACTGGGTCCTTAAGGCGTGTTGTCTTTAGCCTTTTTTGAAACCCACCGCGTGGCCAGGCCCGTGAATTGCACCGGAGTGCACCCCAGGGGCTAAGTCGCCTCGCGGCGTGTTGCTTTTCAATCTTGCGTTGGGTTCAACTGGGTCCTTAAGGCGTGTTGCCTTTAGCCCTTTTTGGAACCCACCGCGTGGCCAGCCTTGTGAGTTGCACCGGAGTGCACCTCAGGGGCCGAATCGCCACGCGGCGTGTTGCTTTTCAATCTTGCGTTGGGTTCAACTGGGTCCTTAAGGCGTGTTGCCTTTAGCCCTTTTTGAAACCCACCGCGTGGCCAGCCCCGTGAGTTGCACCGGAGCGCACCCCAAGGGCCGAGTCGCCACGTACTGCTTTTCCGGATGTTTTGCTGACTTCCAACGCGTACTGCCTGACTTCCTTCCGTCCTCAAGGTCCGGGCCCATAGCCCGTGGGACCGGGTCCATTTTGCCCTCAGTCTGGGTGACTGCCCCTTTGGACAACTCCCGGCGAACCTCCCCGCGTGCCGCATGCCGCAGAGAGAAACAACCGAGTGTTCTTAGATTGTTCCACTGCATGTCCGATCCATCGAGCCGGTTTCCAGCCACAAACGTATGCGGCGTCCCG
This sequence comes from Nylanderia fulva, assembly GCF_048542155.1. Classification (NCBI taxonomy): domain Eukaryota; kingdom Metazoa; phylum Arthropoda; class Insecta; order Hymenoptera; family Formicidae; genus Nylanderia; species Nylanderia fulva. The sequence goes on from NW_028191132.1 coordinate 17,606, forward strand.
TTAAGGACACGCTTGCGACCTTCGCCCCGACATTCGACAGACCCGGCATGCGCGCCTGGGAACAATCCGTATTTTCGAGGCACCCAGAGTTTGTAAGGGGAAGCAGCGAGCTCCGGGCCGAACACTCTGGGGCCAAGTCTTAGGACACCAGTTTTTGGGCTATCGGTTTGTTTACCGATTTTGCGTTTTCATTTCCTAGATTATTTGTCCAGAGTTTGTGCTGGTCAATCTAGTCATTCGCAGTTTTACTTTTTGTTTTAAACTCTCCTTCGACTCCTCGGCATTCACGCCTCGGCCTTGGCTCTGTGTGCGAAACAAGCAAGAGGGAGCCACGCTACTACACACTAGGTGTGCGCGCCACATATGAGCCATTTGGTCTTGCGACTCCGACTCGTGGCAATGCTGTGCTAGTAAGTAGATAGGGACAGTGTGAATCTAGTTAATCCATTCATGCGCGTCAATAATTAGATGACGAGGCATTTGGCTATGTTTCGTCTACGGTGCGCGACGACTGCTACAAAATCACAGTCGCCAAGTCGCCACCGACAACAATATTGCAGAGCTGTTTACTGTTGGTGTTCGCAGTCAACACCCTGGAGCGTGAAAGTCGGAGCTAGCCAAAGGCAGCTCGTACTTCACCTCGACCATTCCCGCAATCATTCAAACTCGCGCGATTGATGCGGAGGCCCCAACTCTACGCGCCATCCATCATGCACCACCAGATGAGGTCACGTTCCGCCTTCCTTTGTTATAACGCGATGTCATTACGTTAAAACGTTTCTAGTTCAGCCATGAGCCCCACAAAACTCGAGTCGTCAACGTTCGGAGCTGGGCGGACGTTAAACCCAGCTCTCGCAACTCAGACTCGCTTCGCGAGCTCAAGACACCTTGCCACGAACTTGTAATGGCGGTAAAACGAACATTATTTCGAGGTACTCCTGTGCGCTCCGCCACAGCGGCTGCCAGCTCCTTACATGCACGGTACTTCCCCACCTTACGCTCGCGGGACTTCTCCAACGCGGTTTCGCTAGACACTACTTGCGCGTCTACGACCACTGCCTCACCACCCTTAGCGATGGTCAGGTCGGGCCGCCTCCGGCCGGCAGACGTCGAATACGCTTGTTCCGCATCAACGCGCCATCCCTTCTGCTGTAAATAGCCACCAACTTGACGGCATAGGTCGTCATGCCGCAGGATTCTCCCTCCGTGCGTTCTGAAACAGCGTTGCACGCAGTGAGCCGGCGTCTCGGTTTCGGGACAACCGGCACGACAGCGATTATCGCGCCCATCACGACCTCGGGAGCATCTCGCTCTAGACGGTATGCAGTTAGCCCGTATGTGGTGATAGTGCACGTAGTCGGCCCCTGGGATGGCATCGGCGCCAGCCGATACCCAGTAGGAGCTCAGGTTGGAGGCCGCAACCTCTCTGAGTCCACTCCCATCGCACGACTCGCGCAACCAGGCCGCACACTGCTGTCTGAGCTCAGCGGTTGTAGTCACTCTATGGCCCCGCACTCGCATCTGGTTTTCACACCAGACAAGCTGCCTAGCCACATACGTGGTTTCGGCAGTTGCGCATGCTGCGGGCAGAGTACTCCGACACAACCGCTGCAGTCGGTTATGCTTCAGAATTGGGATCAAAGTTCTCAATAGAGGCATTCCAAGCCCGCCACTCTGTATCGGCGCATGCAGGTATCCAGCAGGAACATCATGGGGAAAACGCAGCCATCGTCGCACCGCAGTGCGTACGATGATATCCTTACCCTTGAGGGTTTTGGCCGAGCCCGTACCCACTGTCCATCGGTGATAATACCGTGGAAGGAGACAGTCACGCAACAACCTCAGCCGCTGTTGCGGCTTAAGAGATGCCCTCGTGAGTTGCTCGATGGCCTGAGCTAAGGGTGGATCGCTTGCGAGTTCCCTACACGCAACCCACACGCAGACCACATGCAGAGAACAAACTGTGGTCTGCGTGTGCGCAACCCACACGCAGACCACATGCAACCATCGACGCACGCCACATGCAGAGAACGACAGCGCCTCCGGGCGTCCCAAAGCACGGATGAAAGGACTGTGACGGGAGTATCTATGACTCTCTCGGTCCTCAAAGCAACACGCCGCGATGGTACTTAGAGAGAGTTGTGGTTGGTTCGTGATGCGCCAACGAAGTCCTCTAGTAAGGACCTTCAGCCTCTCACGTCCAAGTTGTACCTCCACCTCCTCGTGGTGCTCCCGGAAACGGCCTACTTTGGAAGTTTAGACTCGGTAGGTGTCGACTAAGCGAGTGTACAGCGAAGGGCGCCCCTAAGGGCTTCGGCCCATGCGCCTACGGTCATGGTGAGTTGTAGGGGCCAAGAAAGACCGGGGTTTCTTGGGGGGCTCTCGGTTGTCAATCCGTTTGCCCCCCTACACGCAGTAAATTATGAATAAAGCTAAGAATGATTCTGATGTCCCGGGTTCTCGGATGGCCCGGGGTCTGCGTGCGAGTGCTCGCTTGAGTGAGCGCGCGAGAGGTGCGGAGGACCCTGACGGGGTCGCAGCTGGTCCGTCGCGAATCACTATAAGGACCAGCCAGGCTGAAGTGGACAGCCTAGAGGAGGAGATGGTCAGCTGTGAGCATTGTTAGGCGAAATTCCAAAACATGCGTGGTCTTGGTGTCCACAAAGTACGTGCACACCCACTACAAGCCAACAGTGCTATCAATGTTGACCGCGTAAAGGCCAGATGGTCAGTGGAAAAAACTAGAATCATGGCACGCGCTGAGGCTGAAGGCACCTTAGCCGGGGAACCTTTCATTAACCAGTATCTGGAGACAAGGTTCCCCAATAGGAGTCTCGAAGCCATCAAGGGTAAACGGCGACAGGAGCCTTACCGAGTGATGGTTAGAGACTTCTGCCAAGAGATCCAATCGCGTCGCGCGATTGTGATCGATGAGGGCGATAGGGATAGTGCGGTGATGACACGAGCCGACACCATTCCTGCGGCCATTGAGGCTAGTACTGACGATCAAAGCGCACATCAGCCTCCCCCTGAACAAAGTTCTCAGAGGCTGCGGGACAAGATACAATCACTCGTAGAGCAGAGTGCGGCGTTCCGTAGCTACGAGGCTGATACTCTTGCTGGCACGGCAAGAGATGCTCTGACGGCGGGGAGGGTCGACGTCTTGGCTATCGAAAGATGGCTGGGCATGATCTTTCCTCTGCCGCTACAAGTGCGCCCTCCGCAACGCGTTTCGGCAAAGAAGCACTGTCCTCCAGTTAAACGAGAGAGCAAGGAGCAGAAGAGAAAGAGGGAGTATGCAATTGTGCAATCCCTCTACAGAAAGAACAAGAAGTCCTGTTTGTCGCGTATTCTCGAGGGCGACTCGGTGCGCGAGAGGCCGTCTGCTGTCGAATTCTTTAACTGCTGGCGCCCCATTATGGAGGCCTCCAGCGGTGCGGATGGAGACATGACGGACTTGCGTGAGTCGTTTGGGGAAGCGGCACAGGCTGCGAGTGCTGGCCGGGGCCGTACGTCGGGCCCGAGAGGGATTCACCTCGAAGGTCTTGGCGATGGCGCTGCCACGGATCCAGTTCCTGTGGCGGATAAGACCTTGCTCTGGGATCCTATAACACCTGCAGAGGTGAACAGGATTTCCGTAGAGACTGGCACTGCGCCCGGATTGGACCAGATTACGCCGAGGATGTGGAACGCTGTTCCTGCGATTCTTCGTGCGTTTCTGTTCAATCTGCTGCTCCTGACAGAGACGATCCCCTCATCAATCGCCACAACCAGAACGGTATTCCTTGAGAAGGGGGGTATGTCCGATCGGCCAGGTCCGACGGAGTACCGACCTCTCAGCATAGGATCCGTTATAATAAGACACTTCCACAAGATATTGGCAAAGAGATTGGCAGCTTTCGACATCTTCGACAGGCGCCAAAAGGGGTTCCGGCCGGTGGACGGGGTATGTGAGAACGTCCCAGAGAACGTTAAGAGAGTCATAGTTACTCCCGCCGTTTACCCGCGCTTGCTTGAATTTCTTCACGTTGACATTCAGAGCACTGGGCAGAAATCACATTGCGTCAACACCCGCGAGGGCCATCGCAATGCTTTGTTTTAATTAGACAGTCGGATTCCCCTAGTCCGTGCCAGTTCTGAGCTGAGCGTTGAATGGCGGCCGAAGAGGACGACCACGACGGCTGGCGCCGCCACGGAAGCCTCGCAGCAAGGAAGATCCGCGGGAGGCCAAGGCACGGGACCGAGCTCGGATCCCGGGACCGGCGCGAGAACGCCGACCGTTCACCTCGCCCAGGCCCGGCATGTCAGCCAGACCCGCTTCCCGACCAAGCCCGACACGCCCCGCTCCTCAGAGCCAATCCTTATTCCGAAGTTACGGATCCAATTTGCCGACTTCCCTTACCTACATTATTCTATCGACTAGAGGCTCTTTACCTTGGAGACCTGCTGCGGATATGGGTACGAACCGGCGCGACACCTCCACGTGGCCCTCTCCTGGATTTTCAAGGTCCGAGGGGAAGATCCGGACACCGCCGCAACTGCGGTGCTCTTCGCGTTCCAAACCCTATCTCCCTGCTAGAGGTTTCCAGGGAACTCGAACGCTTATACAGAAAAGAAAACTCTTCCCGGATCTCCCGACGGCGTCTCCAGGTCATTTTGGGTTACCCCGACGAACACTCTTACGAGGGCCCGAATTGTATGCGGTTCCGCTGCCGGGTTCCGGAATAGGAACCGGATTCCCTTTCGCCCGACGGGCATGTGTCTTTCGTATAATATTTATTATTATTTCTCGACACTCGAGTATATTGTACGCCGTCATTGACATAGGATTTCTCCTAGGGCTTAGGATCGACTGACTCGTGTGCAACGGCTGTTCACACGAAACCCTTCTCCACGTCAGTCCTCCAGGGCCTCGCTGGAGTATTTGCTACTACCACCAAGATCTGCACCGAAGGCGGCTTCAGGCAGGCTCGCGCCCAGACCCTTCTGCGCTCACCGTCGCGACCCTCCTACTCGTCAGGGCTTCGTGACGACGCGAGAGAAGATTAACGCCCGCTCCCGGTTGCCGCCTCACTTGCCGCTGACGGCAGAGTATAGGCTCGACGCTTCAGCGCCATCCATTTTCAGGGCTAGTTGCTTCGGCAGGTGAGTTGTTACACACTCCTTAGCGGATTCCGACTTCCATGGCCACCATCCTGCTGTCTTAAGCAACCAACGCCTTTCATGGTGTCCCATGAGCGTCGAGTTGGGCGCCTTAACTCTGCGTTTGGTTCATCCCACAGCGCCAGTTCTGCTTACCAAAAATGGCCCACTTGGCACTCTGATCCGAAGATGCTCGTGGCTTCATAATTCAAGAAAGCCAGAGATCTTACCCATTTAAAGTTTGAGAATAGGTTGAGGTCGTTTCGGCCCCAAGGCCTCTAATCATTCGCTTTACCAGATGAGACTCGCGAGCGTTCCGTGCGGAACGGCCGAGTGCCAGCTATCCTGAGGGAAACTTCGGAGGGAACCAGCTACTAGATGGTTCGATTAGACTTTCGCCCCTATACCCAGTTCCGACGATCGATTTGCACGTCAGAATCGCTACGGACCTCCATCAGGGTTTCCCCTGACTTCGTCCTGACCAGGCATAGTTCACCATCTTTCCGGTCCCAACGTGTACGTTCTGGGTGCGCCTCTTCTCGCGATGAGAACGAGACGCCCCGGGAGTGCGAGGCCGCATCGCGACGCGGCCCATCCTCCCTAGGTCGACGGCCAGGGCCGACCTTCACTTTCATTACGCCTTTAGGTCTCGCGACAAGTCCCAATGACTCGCGTACATGTTAGACTCCTTGGTCCGTGTTTCAAGACGGGTCCTAAGAGTACCCAAAGCAGTTGCGTCGCCGACCGGTATCGGTCTCCCGCGAGACCGCGGGAGACGTTCGCAGGCCTGTCGAAGGTGTACCGTACTGTAACCAACAGCGGGCCAGGACCGGGGACGGCGCGAAGTCCGTAACCTCCGAATACCGTGGCGCGCGCTTGCGACGGTCTCGACGCACCGTGAATAGTGCGGCCTGATACCTTGCGCGTACCGCCGAGCAGCCGGCCGGGCGACCGAGGGTTTGTCGCGTGCCGTTATACCGGCGACGCGACAGACACCGCACCCGGGCCGTAGACCGACACCCAGCGGGTCGCAACGTTCTACTTGGGGAGAAGTGCACGACGACGAGCGCCGGACATCGGCGCACGGTAGCGTGCCCGCGCGCGAGCCGCAAGGACTCCGCGGGACATCGCCGACCGACGCGAAGCCAGCGCCGCTGACGATGAATCTCCCCGTTCGATCTTTTGGGTTTCTTAGGTTTACCCCTGAACGGTTTCACGTACTCTTGAACTCTCTCTTCAAAGTTATTTTCAACTTTCCCTCACGGTACTTGTTCGCTATCGGTCTCGTGGTCGTATTTAGCCTTAGATGGAGTTTACCACCCACTTAGAGCTGCACTCTCAAGCAACCCGACTCTAAGGAGAGATCCTCCCGAGGCGCGCACCGGTCGCTACGAGCCTGGCAACCTCTACGGGTAAGTGGGCCCCATTCAAGATGGACTTGGACGCGACGCGGCACCTCGGGATAAGCGGATCCTCCCAAACACCACATTTCCCTGCGGCGGAACCGCGGGATTCGGTGCTGGGCTCTTTCCTGTTCGCTCGCCGCTACTAAGGAAATCCTGGTTAGTTTCTTTTCCTCCGCTTAATAATATGCTTAAATTCAGCGGGTAATCTCGCCTGCTCTGAGGTCGTCGCATAGTGAGTTTTCGTAGCCGTTTGCCTCCTCCGCGTCGCTCATCGTCGTCTCTCCTCTATAATATATATTATAAGAGGGAGAGAGAGAGCGTCGAACGAGAGAGCAGCAGCGGCAGCACACGAAATACGCGAGAAGGCAAATCGCCGGGGCGCTAACCGCACACACACTCGTTGGTGGTAATGGAGAACGATATATCGCGGGTTCAGATTCTCGGCTCTCCCTTCTCTTTATATACGAAATTCGGGGGAATCGTTCGACGAGTACACACGCGGACGCCGGCCCCTTTTTCGCTTTACGAAAATTTCGTGGACTCGGACACGGGTGGCTCGCGATTAAAAAACCCTTCTCCGTAAAGAGGAAAAGGTTTAAACGAAGCTCCCCCCTCCCCGCCGGACGACGACGCGCCGTTATTTCCCTTAATACCGTTATTGGGCGGGTAGGGGCCTGGGCCCATAAGAGGGCGAGCGCTATCGCACCGAGAGACGCGGCACAGAGTGCGAGAGCACCCGGTCAGTCTGTGTGATGTACGGAGGGAGAGAGGGTGAGACAAGCCTACCTACTTTCGGGGACAACGACGCACGCGCCGCTCGGGGAAAGCGGTGCCATTTACCGTCCTGACCCTTTTTTGGCCGTTTTTTGGGCTCCCTTGCGCGCGCTCTTACTCCTTTCCCATTTCCTCGGCTCTCGCTACACACACGACTTGGATACACAAACACGCTCCCCCCTCTTAATTTCGCGCAGCATTCTCTGGGCGTCGCGTTCGCCAACGTTTTACACGGCTTGTGCGCTTCTCTCCTCCTTATTATTATCATTTCGGTGTGTCATTTCAGACGACGCCAGGATTTGCACCGCGGCCGGTCGGCGGCAAGAAACCTCGGGCGAACGTCCAACGATCTCGACCCCATTGAAAGCTTTCACAGGGCACAGGCGACGCCGCGCCATTTTTGGTCCCCGCGTCGTGGCTGCGCCCTTTTCGGCCAAGCAGTTTAGGGGTACAAAAACCCCCTCACCAGGCCTGGCCGGGAATTTATCCGTGGACCGCAATTTGCGTTCTAAATGTCGAGGTTCATGGTTCCCAGTTCACAATTACGCGCAATTAGCTGCTTTTCCCTTTCATCGACCCACGAGCCAAGTGACCCACCGTTCAGGGTAATCGTTCGAAATTTTTGCGTTCGCGAAGATAACGCGCTTCTCGTTCAACCATTGTGGTCTCTTCTCTCGGACGAGAGAGAGAGAAGAATAATCGTGGTGGCTCTTCGATCAGCCTGTCGCGCGCGTCCGCGGACGCGCGCGGACGCCGCCTCCCGCCAGGGAAGGCTACGGCACAAAGATAGAGTTGTGTGTTTCTCGTTCGGAGCGTCTTCTCCCGCAACGGGAGAGCCGGGGCGGAAGCTCTTTGAAGAAACCGTCGGACCGACACAGTTGACAGATTGGTCGAAATATCATCGATCCTTCTCTGTGTTATATATATATATTATAATAATATATGGGGGTCCTCTCGCTCGGCACTCGCGGTCGCACACCGTGTGTTCTCGGCACGCTGACCGCTGCCCACGCGACAACGGGGAGGGCGCGCGTCGACGAACGTCGTGGGTGCTGCACACACGCGTGCGCGGGCTAGGTTTTCCACCGGTTCGCGCTCAACGCCGAATCGACGCTCTGTTGTGTGTTGGCCGGAGAATGGCACACACACGAGCGTGATCGCGAAGCGTCTCGCTCCGAATCGTCGTCGAACACCGCCGGCGCGTGCTCTGCTTGCCAAATACTTTCGGTCAGAGAGGCGCGACGGCGTCCGTCGTTATATCAAAACACAACAACAAATTCGTCAAATCCGTTATTTTATTTTTTCCCGAGAGCGCCTTTTTAGCGCGTCCCTTAGTCGCCCACTGCTGCGGCGGCGTCTCCCCAAAGAGAGGGCTCTCACGCAGAGCAGGACTTTGGGAAAAATTAATGATCCCTTTCCCCAGGTTCCCTACGGAAACCTTGTTACGACTTTTACTTCCTCTAAATGATCAAGTTTGTCATCTTACCCACAATCGGCAATGCCGAGACATTGCCCCGCCCCATCCGAAGACTCACTAAAATTTTATTCAAAACGGTAGTAGCGACGGGGGGGGTGTACAAAACAGGACGTAACCAAAAAGCGAGCTTATGGGCGCCTTATGGGATTCTCCCTTCATGGGGAACAATTTTCAAACCCCAATCCCTAGCACGAAGGAATTCACGGGTACCCGGGCCTTTCGGGCAGGGGAAAACCCCGCTTTTTTTTCAGTGTAGGGGCGGTGGCCCCCAAAAATCTAAGGGCACACAGGCCCCGTTATTGTCAAAACTCGTGCGGCTAAAGCGCCTGTCCCAAGAAGATTTGTTTGTACGTTGGTAGTAAAAACCCCCCACAAGCGGGGGCCTTCGGAACCCTAGGTACCCTATTGCAGGCTAGAGTCTCGTTCGTTATCGGAATTAACCAGACAAATCGCTCCACCAACTAAGAACGGCCATGCACCACCACCCCACCGAATCAAGAAAGAGCTATCAATCTGTTCAATCCTTCCGGTTGTCTGGCCTGGTTGAGGTTTCCCGTGTTGAGTCAAATTAAGCCGCAGGCTTCCACTCCTGGTGGTTGCCCTTCCGTCAATTCCTTTAAGTTTCAGCTTTTCAACCAAAAACCCCCGGGAAACCCAAAAAACTGGGGTTTTCCCCGGAGCCCGCCCAGTCTCGGAGGAAATTGGGGGATCGCTAGCTGGAATCGTTTATGGTTAGAACTAGGGCGGTATCTGATCGCCTTCGAACCTCTAACTTTCGTTCGTGATTAATGAATGAGGGAGAGAATGAGAGCGTTGCGGAAGTGAGTGGAAAGCGTGTATGAGAGTAATTGGTGCGAGACTCGTAAATCCTGTTTACGGAGACGAACAAAAATTTCAAGAGTGCGAGTGAGAAAATACTGGAATTGTGGAATATGAGGAACGATGATGAAAATGTTGTTTCAAAAATGAGAGAATACAGGGGAAACTGGATGAGTGTATGCGTCGAGCGAGTCGGGATTTAGCCTACGGCGGAAGTGGAAGAGCTATGCGAGCGTGAGTGCCGAAAAATGTTGAAAAGAGCTGATTGAAAAGGTACAGGAAGTGAAGTGTGAAAAACGAGTGAAAACGAAAGAGAAGAGTTATGCGGAATAGTTTAGAGCGATGATGCAAGTGCGAGTGTGACAAGTGAGGGAAATAAAGGGGAGAATGATGAAGAATGTGAAGCAAGTCACTGAATGTGCGTGTGAAAAGCGGTGGGAAGTGAGGAAGGAGGGTAGGTTTTAGACATGAGCGGAGTGAGTTGAAAAAAATAGAGAGTGTGGGCAGTTTAAGAAGCTGGCCTAAAGGTTGAGCTGCCTCGCAAAAAAAGGCCCAAGATCATCTTGTACGATGTGCGATATAGGGGGAGTGAAAATTTTAAAGAGAGAAAAGTATGAGAGGAGCTTGAAAGGGGGGAGTGGAGAGAGATATTTATGGACGTGTGCGGGTTTGAGTGGAATGCGAAAAAAGATGCAACCGCGGAAAAAATGTATTAGAAAAAAAATTACGATGCAATAAGAAAGGGGCTTGGTGACGGACGAGTGTTTGTGCATTGGAAGGCCTTTAGGGTGAAAGAGTTTCAGTGGCTGAGGGGCCCAATGTTCGCATTTGGGCACATGAGGGGCAAATGCACCGAAAAGGAAAGACTGGGCCAAAATGTGGATGTGTTAAGGGAAAATTATGAGAGATTGTAAAAAAGGAAAGGTGGGTAGAAACTGTAACGAAAGGAGCAATTTATCACTCGGTTCTGTCGAGTGTGTCCGGAATAAGTGAGAGGTTAGAAAAGAGGGAAAACAGAATAAATGACGAATTTAATGAGGGCTTTAAGTGGTGCATATAACTGCAGAGAGCGTATGCGGTTATGTGTGATCTGGGTGGATGATGCCGAAAAAGTCGAGTGAGTGTAGACTGCTGCAAGAAAACCCATTTAAAAGGGATGGACGTGTGGTGGGCTTGCCCATATATGGATGTGATTGGTGCGAAAGTGGGACGGGGAAAGCAGCAGTGGTGGTAAAGACTCTAGGTTAGGGCGTGTGTGCGTGGAGGGTTACGAAAACTGGGGGTGAGTGTGTGGTTTAGGGGGACTTGGCGAATGTATGTGGGTTTCCCTGTATTGCCAGATGGGGGGTTTTTTATCGAGCCGGACTTGGGGTACATGGGCGAGTATTTTGGGGACGGCCCGGGGGAAAGCGCTGCTGATAGGTAGGATGCGAATTTCGTCTCTCCCTTGTGGTATGCAAGGGTGGAGGCAGCAGAGAGAGTAAGCCGTGGTAGGTGATTTAGGAAGGATGATTGCGACGGGAAAGAATGTTGTTAAGAGCCAAGCGAGTTTTACTCGTTCAGCGGGCCGAAAGGGGGGAGTGCACGAGTACTTTCGGAACGGCGGAATGGAGGGTGGGCCCGGGAGAGTGGGAAGTAAAACCGACTGGGAGTGCCATAACGTATTTTAATACGGGGTGGTACCAGAGAGAATGGGTAAAATGGGCAGGGGTAGATGGTGGCAAGGGGGGTAGATGGGAAGGATATGGTGAATGCGGAGAGGGTTAAGGATGCAGCGAGCGCCCTAGACGACGGTGCGCAAGCTGGTAGAGCGAATGATGAAATGGATCCATGTGGAAAAGACGATGGATAAGAGGTGTAAACCGGGGGATGGTAGGAAGTTGTGTGGTGAAGGATGAGCTTAGAAAACTGAAGAAGGCTGTAGAAGGAGCAGACGTGCACCAGCGTGCGAGAAATAGGAATGGAAGCAGAGTGGACCGACAGCATGACTGCCTTAAGTCTGTTTGGGGAGAGTACGGCGTTCTAAAGTACCACACCGCTCCGAGTGAAATGTGTGGACGTGATTGGCCGCGTTTGTGTGCGTGACTGGGGACGCGTGCTCCCTGGCGCGTTGTGCTCCCGTGTGCGGGACGCGTGATGGGTCCGCTTCCGCCCCCCCCCACCCCCACCCCCCCTTCCAATGAAAAAAAAATCTAAACAAATAATGTGTCAAACTGGGCAGATCAATGTAGACGAGATCGGTTTTACCTGGCCAGAAGCGCGTGTATTGTGTGGGCATGTGTGACGCACATGTTGATTTCCGTTGAGCAGGGAGAAAGTGGGACTAGACGCCAATCTCTCTCTTTGTGTGTTTGACTAAGGCCACTTAAGTGAAGATGTGTCCCACGAGTTCGGCTTTGAGAGAGAGTGGGGTATTCGCCACGTGAGGAGACGATGGACACTATACCGCTTGCACAGTCGGCGACTTTGCACACGTCAGGAGTGGCCAGAATCACCGCACAGTCACACGCGGTGACAGTTGTGTGTGTGCACCACTCGCACCCGTCAACCAAGCGCGTGTGCTTTGTTACCTGAGACAAGAAACACGGCTGTTTTAACGCGACAGAGGCATACTCAAGCAGGCTCGTGTCCAACACAGCACAGATCACGCTTTACCACATCGACACAGTACCTTACTCGACACGCACACCCCGAACGGCTCCATGGATCACCATCCTGCGCCGTTCCCAGTACGCACACCCAAATCGCTTCCAATTTTTCCTCTTCACTCTTTCGCAATTTCCTCCTTATACCTCCCGCAAAAAAACATACTTATATTATTCATTCTTCTTCCACTCTGCTTCCATGCCTCTTCTCGCACGCTGGTAGGCACGTCTGCTCCTCCTACGCCTTTTCAGTTTCTCAAGCTCATCCGTCCACCACACAAAGCTTCCTACCATACACAGGTGTACACCTCTTTCATCCATCGATCCTCGCCACTAGGGATCCAGTTCATCATTCGCTCTACACAGCTCTGCGCCTCCGCTTCGTCTAGGCGCTCGCTGCATCCTCTAACGCCTCTCTGCATATCACACATAATATATACTTCCCAGTCTACGTCCTTGCACACCATCTACGATCCCTCATTTTGTCCTACATTCTCTATGTGTACCATCCGTATTAACAATACGTTATGGTCACTCACTTCCAGTCGGCTACTTCCACCTCATACCGGACCCTCCATCACGCCGTTCACGAAGTAAAAAAAAAAAAAAACTGACATCGATGTCAATCTCCCATTCGGCCAGTGAACGAGTAAAACTCGCTTGGCTCATTCAACAACATCATCCCGCTCGCAATCATCCCTTCCTCAATCACCTACCACGCGCCTTCACTCTCATCTGTGCTCCACCTGCTATACCACAAGGGAGAGAGACGGCATTCGCATCCATACCTTATCAGCAACGCTTTTATCCCGGCCGTCTCACATACTAGGTCCCATGCTACGCCAAGTACCGGCTCGATTACACTCCAATACTGGCAATTAACAGGACACCACATACATTTCGCCAAGTCCCCCTTCAATACACACACTCACTCAAGGCTATTCGTACACTCTCTCACGCACATCACGTCTAAACTAGAGTCATTTACCACCACTGCTGTTTCACCGTCCCACTTTCGCACACAATCACATCCATACCTATGGGCAAGCCACCACACGTCCAGGCCTTTCATACGGTTCTTGCAGCGTGCTACACTCACTCGACGTTCCGCATCATCTCACCAGAGCACATAACCGCATACGTCTATGGCAGTTATACTGCCACCACATTCACGCACCATTATTCGTCATTTATTCTTGCTTCTCTCTTTCTAACGCTATCAAGTATTCCGGACCCACTTCGGACAGAAACGAGTGATCACATTTGCTCCCTTTCAGCTTACAGTTTCTACACACACTTTCCTTTTTACACTCTCTCATCAGGGTCCTACACATTCCACATTTGGCAAGTCTTCGTTTCGGTGCATTGCCGCATCAGTGCCCAAATGCGAAGCATTGTGCCACAATCATCCACACTGAAAAACTCTTTCACCCTAAAGGCCTTCCAATGCCAAACATCGTCCGTCACTACAAAGCACATTTCTTATTGCCACTCGTAACTTTAATATCACATTCCGCAGGGTTGGCATCTCTTTCTTCGCATTCCTACTCACAAACGCACACGTTCCATAAATACTCTCTCATCCACTCCTCGCCCTTTCAGCTCCTCTCATACATTTCTCTCATGTAACACTTCACTCCCATATCATTCGGGCACAATCGTACAAGATCGATCTTTGGGCCTATTCTGCGAGGCAGCTCAACCTTGTAGGCAGCATTTCGTAAACGGACCACACTTCCTCTTATTCTTTTAACTCACTCTCGTCATCGATCAAACGCTACACCTCATTCCTCACTTTCCTCACCGCTTTCACACGCCATCAGTGACTGCTCACATTGCTTCATATTCTCTCCTTTTTACTCTCACTTGTCACACTCGCAATTGCATCATCGCTCTCATAGTACCGCATAACTCTTCTCTTTCGTTTTCACTCGTTTTCACATTCACTTCCTGTACCTTTTAATGACGCTCTTTTCACATTTTTTCGCACTCACGTCGCATAGCTATTCCACTTCCGCAGTAGGCTAAATCCCCACTGTCGACCCCATACACTCATCCAGTTTCCCCTGTATTTTCTCATTTTTGCCAAAAAATTTTTTTCAAACTGTTCCTCATTTTTCCCACAATGTCCCGTATTTCTCACTCGCCTTTAGAAATTTTGTTCGTCCCGTAAACAGGAAAAATTTTCGGAGGGCTGGGACCACTTTCCCTTAAAACACGCCCTTTTTTTCATCACTTTCCCCAACCCCTCTCATTCTCTCCCTCATAATTTAACAAGAACGAAAGTTAGAGGTTGAAGGCGATCAGATCCCCTTCAGTTTTTAACCAAAAAGATGCCAGGGAGCGATCCCCCGAAGTTCCTCCGATGGGGGAAAGGGGGGAACGGGGAATCAGGGGTTTGATTCCCAGGGGGGCTGAAAAAGGTACCAACCAAGGAAAGGCAGCAGGCGGAAATTACCCCCCGGCCCGGGGAAGGGGGGGTGACGAAAAATAAAGATACGGGGCTCATTCCCAGGGCCTAAGGAATGAGTACATTTAAACCTTTTTAAAGGGATCCCTTGGAGGCAAGTTGGTCAGAGCCGGGTAATTCCGCTCCAAAGCGTATATTAAAGTTTTGCGGTTTTAAAACCCCGTAGTTAAAATTTTGTCGACACCCCGGGGGTTTACCGCTCGCGGTGGTTTTTTCTGGGTGATGGGAGTCCTCGGTGGGCTACCCCCCCCGAGGGCCGGGCCCCAAATAATTCCCCTCGCGGTGCTCTTTATGAGGTCGAGTCGGGCCGGGACGTTCTTTTAAAAAATTAGAGTGCTTAAAGCAGGGACCCTTTGCCTGAAAAGGTCATGGGAAAAAAGGAATAGGACCCCGGTTCTTTTTGGTGGTTTTTGGAAACCCCAGGGTTTTTTTAAAAAGGGGAAAATGGGGGCATTCGTATTTCGAGTTGAGGTGAAAATTTGGATTCGCAAAACGGACAGAAACGAAAAATTTGCCAAATGTTTTCATTAACAAGAAGAAAGTTAGAGGTTCGAAGGCGATCGTACCGCCCTTTCACCCCAAAAGTGCCAAGCGACCCGCCCCCCCCCCCCCCCCCCCCCCCCCCCCCCCCCCCCCCCCCCCCCCCCCCCCCCCCCCCCCCCCCCCCCCCCCCCCCCCCCCCCCCCGGGGGGGGGGGGGGGGGGGGGGGGGGGGGGGGGGGGGGGGGGGGGGGGGGGGGGGGGGGGGGGGGGGGGGGGGGGGGGGGGGGGGGGGGGGGGGGGGGGGGGGGGGGGGGGGGGGGGGGGGTCTAAGCTCGCGTTGTTAGTCCCCCCCTTTGTACACACCGCCCGTCGCTACTACCCATTGAAGATTTAGTGAGGTCTTCGGACTGGTGCGCGGCAAAGTCTCGGCATTTCCGATGTTGCCGGGAAGATGACCAAATTTATCATTTAGAGGAAAAATAAAATCGTAAAAAGGTTTTCCCTAGGGAACCCCCGGGAAAGGGTCATTAACGTTCCGAAGGGCCTGCTCTCGTCGAGAGTCCCCCCTTTTTTTTGGGGAGCGCCTCGCAGCGTCG
>NW_028191133.1:0-33311 GCF_048542155.1 Nylanderia fulva
TTTTTAAATAAAAACCCAAATATCGAAAAAGTTTTTCAGAATAAAACCCCTGATTTGGGGTAGGTATCGTTGCATTAAAAATTAAAATGACTTCATAGAGTCAAAAGGACAAAATAATTGCCCCACGCATTCTAACGTTATTTACAAATTGAATTGCAACGATTGTGCGCCACATATGTCGGACAGACAAAAAGACAGTTAGGAACGAGACTTAAAGAACATAAAATAATATTAAATTAGACTCTGCTAGACATTCGGTTATCACGGAAACATTTTAAACGAACAACATACATTTGACGGGGACAATATTAAATTATGGATCATGAAAAGAATTACCAAAAAGACTAATATCTGAAAATGATCCACATTAAAGAACAGAAAAATGGAATTCAATTTAAATACAGACACCGAATTGTTAGACAGTAGTTATTTTGACATACTTAAAAATTTGCTTGAATCATAATTTAGAAAAAACCTTGGTAATAAATAAATACATCACGCTCTCTATTTTGACATTGGTATTCAGATTCGCAACACACACTTGAAATATCGGGGAAACGGGAACTTGTTAAAACGATAATGTAAGTTGAAAGATTTTTTAATATTTTCTGACATGATTTAATTCGCGTATTATATCCGTAGCCTATGCTAAATGTCGCATAACTTGGCACCTCCGACCAATCGCCTTGCATATCTATTGGTCAACAGCGAAGAATCGTTTCAATTTTATATTTTAATATTTAACTAACTTTGTATTTTTAACATCTAACTTTATATTTTAATATTTAATTTTTATGTATTGATAAAGACTGTAGTGCAGTCGAAACGTTTACAATTTATATCGATTCTGTAACGGAATGTTAATTTAATGATTTAACTATTAATAAAAAAATTTTTACATCTTATTTATTTGCTCGTTTAGTTGGCCTACTATATATGATTGTTTAATTTTGTATAATTTATAAATATAATTTTTGAGAAAATATTTTTGATAATGATTAATTTTTGCAAAGAATTATTTTGGCTATAAACATAATTTTTGAGAAGATTATATTTTTTATTATTATAAAGAACTATTTTTGCTGACGAAAGATATAACTTAGCGCTTTTTTTTTACATCTGTGATGTCTTTTTTTGTGGGATCATATTATAACCTTATAATAATGTTTATTAATTGAAAATTAAATGGTTTATATGCTTTGCAGACTTGGTCAGTGATTGAATTTATCAATATAGAAGGCCAATCAAACGCTGTTAGAAGTTGTACCAACCTCATGGATGACATTTACAAATGATCAAATAATGTGTAAATGGCCGGAAAAAAATGTTAGGAAATATATATTACGGAAAAAACCCCCAAAAGACAATTGGCAAAAATACATAGTGCAACTAATATTTCAAAGTAGTAAGTATTGTCATAAAAATATTGATAGTATATAATAAGATAATATCTTAATTAAACATGTTTTATATTAAAAAAATGACTTTTTCGTATTTAATATATCAAATCATAACTTCCCAATATTTATGAATACGGTTATGGAAAAGACTTATATAAATCATGTAATACAAATGTATGTATATATATAGACAATTAATAAAATAATTTGTAATTACAGATTCATATAAGGAAGCTATAGATGTTGTACATAAAAAAATTCGAACCGATACATCAGATACATCATGTTCGCAATTAGGCCGAGGGAAAAGAAAAAAGAAAACATTCCAACCAGTTACAGCAAACAACTTAAATGATGACGATTCAAATCCGCGAATGACACCATCTCCGTTAATGACTGTCATGGATTTGCATTTAGAAAATGAACAGTTGACAAATGGTATAACAATAAATAAATATATATATTATTTTTATAAATCTTTAACATTATTTTTTTAACTTGCAAATAAAGTAATGCTTAATAGTGTAATTTTTTATACATTTAGATTTGATTAATGATGATAACCAAAACTTGGACAAGGATATCGAAAATATGGATGAAACAGCAATAAACGTGAGTCAAAATAAAAAGAATAATATTGCCTCTGAAGACCATGTAACTTCTGATGAAGGTATAAACAAATAATTTTTGGTACAATAAGGTATTAAACAATACAAGTCGATTTTAAGTAATCCCGCTTAATATATATATAGTGTCTATTAATTTATTAATTTAATATTAAATAAATACAATAATGATACTAAAAATTTCCATTATTTAGATCCTAAAGATGCTGTTAATCCAGTAAATAATATGATACCAACCGATATCATTTTTGAAAATTTTCCAGCAGGTAATCATTCATATTTATTGTTCTTTTGTTTATAGTAATATAATTTGTAAATTTATATTTCAGATAGTCAGAATATTGTTTCAATCCTGCAAAACACGATTGCGATTAAAAAATTATTGGAACAACAAAATGCATTTTTAAAGCAATTAGAGCGTACAAATAATTCGCTTCCACTGCTCTCAGCATCTGGTTCAAGCTGTAGTAGTACTTTTTCTCTTATTCCGAACAAACCTTTCAAGAAATTTACAAAATTACTTGATTTCGACATCGCATTAAAAACTAATGAGGAAGGACAAAAACAAATGGTAAAAATAGTCTACATTTCTTATTTCTTGTTTTTTGAATATTTGAGACAAAATTCAAGGTTCGAGCTGGTAAAATAATGTAAATGGTTAGAAAGAAATTGCTTTCAAAAGCAATTTTGATTGTTCAAGCTTGATTAAACTAGGATTATTTTATAACATTCATTATAATTTCATTGTACCATTGTTGAATATGCCAAAACTACTGATATCTATTTTTAAAAAATATATATTTAACCCTTTTTCCTTCTGACTAACTGACTTTAATTGAAATTAAAATAGACAAAAAGGATGCTCAATATTTACCAGAAAAGGCTCGAACAATTGTATATATATATATGTATTTACATTTTTTTCGTAGGAAACATTTGTCTATTTATTAGGAGGCACTTCTCCCCACGATCAAATAAAAGCTGGACTAGAAAAAATATTTACTAATAAATTGGGTACAAAATGTTCTTGGATGGGTCGCAAAGGCAACTTCGAAGTAAACACACTAATAATTATGGACATTTTAAAACGTATATAGAAATGTAAAAATATATAATTATAAAAAATTAATGCTTTTAATAGCATAATAATTGTACCGGTACTATATTAACTTTTTTTTTGTTACATTTGTAGGATCGACTAGAAAACACTTTCCATTTTTGACAAATAAACAATTTCAGAACTATGTGTCAGCTTGGTTAAGGCACTCAAAAACGCGCTACGACAGAGAACTAGTATGTTTTACGTTTTACTTGTATATTTTAGTTTTCGATATAACAACATATTTATTATTACTTTTATTTTTTACAGGCAAAGCAACAACGTCAATAAGTTTTATCATTTTTTAAGTATCACAATAATAGTTACTTGTGTATTCATGAATTTTTTATTTTTACGTTAAAATCAAAGAGAAATTAATATTTTTATATTAAAATGTTGGCTTGTATTAAAATTATTTAGCGATAAATGAATGCAATTAGATGATAACTTATATATATTACTAAAACTTCTTATTGCCCACATTAACAGCACTGACCATATTAGTTGTGTTAGCGATTTGTGTTATTATGTATCTTATAAGTTAATTATATCCCCCATAGCAAAAAATGTCACAGTGACATCACAATAAGCTCACAATAGAGTCACAAGGTGACAAAAAAATGTAATGTCACTGTGATGTCATTGTGAGATTATTGGAAGGTAACAGTGATATCATTAATCACAATTGAAGTGATATCATTGTAAAATGTCACATTGATATAACTAGTATATCACGAAATGTAACAATAAGGATAAAAAAATCTGTCATAGCAAGAAAATGTCACAGTGACATCATAAAGATGTTCTGCTGTGACGATAAAATATATATTTAATCGTCACAGCACAACATCTTTATGATGTTACAGTGATATCATCAAAAATGTCACATTGATATAACTAATATATCACGAAATGTAACAATAATGATAAAAAATCTGTCATAGCAAGAAAATGTCACAGTGACATCATAAAGATGTTGTGCTGTGACGATCAACAATTAAAATTAGAAAAATAAAGTTTAATTTATGATATATTTAATAAATAATTTATATTTATTTATTTATATTTATTACTGCTATAACTAAATATATATTAGGGTGTCCAATTTAAAATAACACGTACACCACTTCAAATATCTCTTAAAATATTCATCAAATAAAGGGCATCATCTACTTTATGACCTCCTTTGAATCAAACAACTTTTATTTGAAATATTTTTCTTTAAAATAGTCGCGTTCAGCAGAATGACTGCTAAGTTGTCATCTTGTCAAGACTTGACGTTGATTTGTTCTAAAAGTAAAAGAATCAACACGTCACCTGTTAATGGACGCTACTTAATGTAACCTAATCTTACCTAATCCTAATGCAAGCGTGACCGTGTAGGCGCGTGCACGTTGCCCAAAACGCTCTGCAGCGTATACGCAGTCTATTGGTGTACCAGCACGTGTTTTTTATTTGCATAAGAGGACATTTTGACTCAAAATAAGTGATCTCAGAAGATCACTTAGCAATAAGAAGTGATTTAACAAAGTGAAAAACATCAACATAAAAATTAAGGTTAGTATATACAATATTTTTTATCTTATGTTTGTCTTATATTTTTTTCATATTTATTGTAACAAGATATCTTTTTTTCATTGTATATGTATATTTAGGAAAAAAAATATATTTTGTGAAAAATATGGGTCGCAAACGAAAACACTCAATATTTTATAGTGCAAGACATAAACGAAGATTAGTTGCAAGAAACACAGTAACAGATATGAATATGATAACTCATCAGACTGATTCTGCGGATTCTATGGCAATAATTAATAATAATAATGATCAACTAATTGTTGTTGATGAGAATGCTTCGTCTTTATGTGATTCTGATAAAGTATACTCAGATAGAAATCTAAATCAATATTATGATGAAAATAATATTAACTTTCTGAATGAAAATAATGCCTGTATGATACAAAATTACACGGATGCAAATAAGCTGCAAGCTATAGTCGATAACAATTATGAAAATCTGTGTTTAAATGATAACGAAACTTTTATACATGACATAAGTAAATGGGCTATTGAAGAAAAGATATCACTCAAATCACTCCGTCACCTTTTACAGATATTGCAAACACACACTAATTATACTTTGCCTAAAGATCCACGTACATTATTGCAAACTCCTAAATCAACTGAAATTATACAAATTGAAAACGGAGATTACTGCCACTTAGGTCTCGAAAAAGCTCTTCTAAAAATTATTGAAGAACGTGAAAGATTGAATTTTGCTCTTGATAACATTCAATTATTTATAAATATTGATGGTTTACCTATATATAAGTCTTCCACAAAGAGTTTATGGCCAATATTATGTGCAGATAATATTATAAACAATGTATATGTCATTGCCTTATATTATGGTGAAGGAAAACCAAAAAATGCAAATGAGTTTTTAAAAATGTTTGTAGGTGATGCTATTGCTTTTATAAATAATGGGATTGATTATGAGGGACAGATCATAAAAGTCGAAATTAAAGCAATAATTTGTGACGCTCCTGCTAAATCATTTATTTTAAATGTAAAAGGACACACTGGATATAATAGTTGCACTAAATGCATTATTGAAGGTGATAATATAGAAGGACATATATGTTTTCCATACACATCTAATATGATGTTACGTAATGATAAAGAATTTTTTACTGGATTTTATAATCTTGATTATCAAACTGGTGACACAATTTTAAAAAATATACCAAATCTAGGCTTAGTTACAAATGTGCCACTAGATTATATGCACCTGGTATGTTTGGGTGTTATGCGTAAACTTATTATGTTATGGCTTTCAGGACCACTTAAGATAAGATTATCAAATTCAGACAAAGAACAAATTTCTAAGAAACTAATAAAGTTACGCAATTATATTCCTTCTGATTTTGCTCGAAAACCAAGATCATTAAAGTATATCAAACATTGGAAAGCCACAGAATATCGGCAATTTTTATTATATACAGGTCCTATTATATTGAAAGGAATACTACAAGAAAATGTATATCCCACAAAAAAAGACATCACAGATGTAAAAAAAAAGCGCTAAGTTATATCTTTCGTCAGCAAAAATAGTTCTTTATAATAATAAAAAATATAATCTTCTCAAAAATTATGTTTATAGCCAAAATAATTCTTTGCAAAAATTAATCATTATCAAAAATATTTTCTCAAAAATTATATTTATAAATTATATTTTATTTTTGTTAATAATACTAGAAAAAAATTAAAATATTAGCATCAAAAAGTAGTGAAATCAAAAAATTGCGCTAAATAATTATATTGATAATACGAGTGTTCACGAACGCGATGCGAGAGAAAGGATCGCGCGGCACCAAAGGATGAGTCACTTTTATATTTGAAAAAAAGACTTTAATATTATCCACAATTAAAAAAACAACACTTTAACAAACTTTTCACAATAGTAATTATTTACAGAAAAATCGGAATCAAATCAGAGTGCGGAGTAAGCGGCGGTCGTCAACGTGGTTTTGCGGTTTATCTAATAAGCGGTTTGTGATATGTGTTTCACGGCGGAAAGGCGATAAGATGAAAAGTTTCGTCGACGCCCCTTTTATCAACGCGGTGCTAGGGCCCGTCACGTCATCACGCACCAATTGATTTCGATCATTTCAAAAGTGGTGATGTGACGCAAGGGCGCCGAACGTTATTGGCTGCCCGGTTCTCGCGCGGAGTAGGCACGGGCCTGACATGCGCGAGCGGATCGATTATTTTATTGATTGGCCTTCCAGAGCCACGTGACCGCTTTGCGCATGTGTTTTGCGACATCGGCAGTTATATCTCCGTGCGGCACCCGTTGCGGGATTGTTATTTATTATGACATTTTAATTGCCCTAATGATTTATGTACGTAGATATTTTTGATCTGGGTGAATTTTTTTTCTATTGTTTATTTTACCGCGACGCATGATAATAACAACTGAAATAGATTAGAATGGATAGGCTTACTTACTTGAAATTGCATGAAATAACTCGGATTTATTTGCAATCTCAAACATCCCGCCCGCCTTGTTACGTTGTGACGAAACAATTCGTTGATGATTGCTGGCCGCGGGCCGCGCTTTATTGGTCGGTGATTGTGGCGGTGCGGCTGCGCGTCACGACGCACGTGGTGATCGCGTGTCGCGCTAGACTCGATCAGCTGTGAAATATCCGCCACGTGTTTGGTGAATACCGCGAGTGAGAGTGGTCGCGTAAGACAATGATGCATTATGATGGCATAATTAATGCTCCGTTAGGTGTACAAATGGCGTGTAGTGTTTGAATCGTGTGTGAATTGTGTATTGTGTAAAGTGTGAAAGATGTGACCGGAAGTGTGTATAATTGTGTGTATCGTGTGTGGTGTGCGTTGCGTATCTTTCACGCATCGGTAATCGTCGTGTCTGCTTCAACACCGGGAAGCAGGACGATCTTGACGAGCGGACGCATGAGCTCGGAAGACGCGGTCTTGATGGTGACCACGCGCACCACGCCGTCGTCTCCGTGATGCAGCTTCGTGATCCGGGCAAGCGGCCATCGACTTGGAGGAGAGATCTCGGAGAGCACCAGGCAGAGAGCTCCGATGTGGGGTGCCGTCTCATTCTTCAGCCACTTTGAACGAGAGGTGAGTCCGTGGATGTACTCCTTCGACCACCTCCCCCAGAAGTGATCTCTCATTTGTTGTAGATGTTGCCATCGTGATCTCGAGGAACCAGGTTCGTCTTCCTGCAGCGGCTCAGGGATGGCGAGAAGAGGTGCCCCGATCAGGAAGTGTCCGGGAGTGAGCGCTGAAACATCGTCTGGATCGTCGGAGAGTGCCTGCAACGGTCGAGAATTGAGACATGCTTCAATTTGAGTGAGGAGTGTATTTAATTCCTCGAAGGTGAGGGTGGTTTCGCCTATCACCCTCCGCAGGTGATACTTGGCAGATTTTACAGCGGCCTCCCATAATCCGCCGAAGTGCGGGGCCGCCGGCGGATTGAAGTGCCAGCGGATACCCTCCTTGGCAGCTGCGCGTGCGACGCCTCGACCCTCCGGAGATGCCGCAATGAAGAGCTCTCGTAGGGTGCGGTCAGCTCCAACGAAGGTCGTGCCGCAGTCGCTGAAGATGTCGGTGCAGAGACTCCGTCGGGAGACAAATCGGCGAAGAGCGGCGATGAAGGCTTCCGACGAGTAATCTGAGACGAGCTCTAGATGGATGGCCTTCGACCAGAAGCAGATGAAGACCGCAATATAGCCCTTGTAGGCCCGGTGACCGCGGCCCTTGCTGGTCCGGATGAGGATTGGCCCCGCGTAGTCCAGTCCAGTGCGGAGGAATGGCCGTGTTGGAGTGACCCGGCTGTGGGGCAGATTGCCCATAGGTGGTTGTGGTGTTGTCGCTCGCCACCTTGTGCAGGTGACACAGCGATGTAATCGCTGCTTCACCGCTGAACGTCCTCGAAGCACCCAGAACCGCTGTCGAAGCAATCCCAGAGTCAGTTGCACTCCTCCGTGCAAGGTCCGGCGATGACAAGAATCGATCAGCAGTCGAGTCAGCCATGAGGTTGCTGGGACGATCATTGGGTGTCTCTCGTCCTGTGGCAAGAGTGAATTTTTCAGACGTCCTCCCACTCTTAACACGCCTTGTGCATCAATGTATGGAGTCAATTTGGCCAACGGACTGCGTGTTGCAACAGTGCGACCTGCGGAGATGGCGGTGACCTCGTCAGGGAAGTGAAGTGCTTGTACTCCTCGTAACCAGTGCGACAGAGCTACTTCCAACTCGTCCGAGGTCAGTGGCCGTCCAGGTGTGTTAGTTGGTTCTGCCGTGCGAAGCCAGCGACGACACCATGCTGTGACTCGTAACAAGCGGTGCAACGACGAGAAGCGAAGAAGGAGCTCAGGTTCCATGACGACCAGGCTCTTGGTCAGTAGGCTAACGGCTTGTCTCTCAGAAAGGTCGTCCTCCTGGGTGTTCACCTCGGCGATTGGCCATGCAGTCTCTTCCTCCAGCAACCAGGTAGGTCCCGTCCACCATAATGCGTGATTTGTAAGTTCCGACGGAGTAACGCCCCTTGATGCACAATCCGCAGGGTTGTCTTGACCCGCCACGTGTCTCCAGAGTGCATTTGGCAACAGGGTTTGGATGTGGGACACCCGATTGGCAACGAAGGTCTTCCACCGCGAGGCGTGTCCTTGGATCCACTGAAGCGTGACCTTCGAGTCAGACCACAGATGAGTTGGTGTGTCTGTCAAGTCGAGCGTGGTTTGAACATGCTGTGTCAACGTGGTGAGTAAGGCGGCGGCGCAAAGCTCGAGTCTTGGCAAGGTCACTTGCTTGACAGGTGCCACTTTGCTCTTGGCCATTAGCAGCTTCACTGACGTTCCCTCTTTTTCAGCGATGCGGAGGTATACGGCTGCGGCGTACCCTCGTTCGGATGCATCGGCGAAACCATGGAGTTGCAGCGATGAGTCTCCACGTCCAGTGCCTAGCCAGCGAGGTATTCTCAGGCGGTCGAGGAGATGGAGGTCACCCAGCAGTTGCTGCCAACGATGAGCGTCGGCTGTCGGCAGTGGGGCATCCCAATCCAATCCCTGAAGCCACGTAGTCTGGATGAGGATCTTCGCGCGGATGACGACTGGAGCGAGCCAACCCATTGGATCGAAGAGACGTGCGGTTTCAGAGAGGACATGTCTCTTCGTGTATTCCTTTATAGACGGTGGACGCAGCACGAAGGAGAACTGATCGTCTTGAGGATGCCATCGAAGTCCTAGCGTTGAGTGGCTCTCCCCATTCCATGAGTGCTGCGATTGTTGCATGCGATGATCCTGCGGGACGCCTGTCAGTATCTCCTCATTGTTGGCTGCCCACTTTTTCAACGGAAATCCACCCGCCTTACAGAGGTTGCGTAGTTCCGCCTGGAGGACGATTGCTCCCTCGAGGGTGGTTGCTCCGGTGACGACGTCATCGACGTAGCAATCCCGTCGCAAGGCCACAGCGCCTCGAGGAAAATGCTCCTCTTCATCCTCAGCTAGTTGGTGAAGAGTCCGTATGGCGAGGAATGGAGCGCAACCGAGACCGTAAGTGACTGTTCTCAACTGGTATTCCTGCACTTCATCGTCCGGAGAATGCCGCCACAGGATCGTCTGGAAGCGACAATCGTCTGGATGCACGAGAATCTGCCGGTACATCTTTTCTATGTCGGCGACGAGGACGTAGCGGTGTTGACGCCATCGGAGCAGCACGTCGGCGAGTGTCGGAAGCAGGTTTGCACAAGTGAGGAGATGCGTGTTCAGCGCTTCCCCTGCTCGCGTTCGCTGCGATCCGTTGAAGACGACCCTCAACTTGGTGGTGGTGCTGGATTCCTTGAAGACCCCATGATGTGGTAAGTAACACTTGTCTTGACAATCAATTACCGCAGTGTTTAGCATCGTCATGTGTCGCAGGTCTTCGTATTCCCGCATGAAGCTGCGGTAGAGGTCACCGAAGCGAGGATCCTGGACGCAGCGTCGCTCCATGGCTGTCAGGAGACGTTCCGCTGGTCTGCGAGTCTCCTCCAGTGCTGTTGGCGGTGAGGAAAATGGCAACCTCACCACATATCTCCCAGCGGCAGTGCGGGTGTGACCGCGCACAAAGAGCTCCTCACATCTTTGTTCGTCGGGAGTGAGGGATGCGACAGCGGTGGGCTCCTGTTCCTGTTCCCAGAATCGACGCACCAGATCAGCGAGGTCATAATCAGCGGTGCAGCGGAACGTGCGGCGGTGATCCTCGGTTGCTGTTGCATCTGACCCCCCGGAGAGAATCCAACCAAGCATGGTCTTCTGGGCGATCGGCATCTCTGGACCGCCCTTGCGTACGCCCGCCTCGATAATAAACGAGCAGACCTCCGCTCCCAGGAGTAACTCCGCGGGGTCGTCGTCCTGGAAGGTTGGGTCGGCCAGCTGGAGGCCTTGAATGTGAGGCCAACGTTGGTTGGTCCTTGATGCGGGACCTTGCGTCAGCAGGAGGCGCGGCAGAACGTATGCCACCACGGAGAGCTTGGCGTTGGTCACGTCTGAAGATATATTCAGCGTGACCTTGCCGCGGGTTGGCCCTGGACGGGCTCCTCCAACCCCGAAGATGGACAGTCCTGTGTGAACTCGAAGTAGTCGTAATCGTTGAGCCACCGTTTCGGAGATGATGGACAGCTCAGAACCCTGATCGAGTAGAGCTCGCACTGCGTGAGGAGATCCATACCTGTCAGCTATGTTGACGCGTGCCGTTGCTAGGAGGATGGCCTTTCGATCCTCGCTCTGATGGGTAGTGGCTAGTGTCGTGGCAAGTGAGGAAGCTGATGCGGCGGCAGACCTGTTGACCTCGGAGGCCGGAGACGCGGTGTGTGCCTCGTGCAACATTGTGTGGTGACGTGCGTTGCAAGTGAAGCAGTTTTTCTTCGATTGACATCGTGAGAGAAAGTGGTTCCCCAGGCAATTGTAACATAGCTTGTTCGTCTCCACGAATGTCTTTCGTTCCGCAGAGGACTTGGCCTTGAACTCACGGCAGGCCATGAGCGTGTGTTTCTCCCGGCACAGTGCACATTGTGGAGATGCCGGTCCGTGCTTGGTGACGTGAGATTTGGCCGCTCGTGCTTCGCCTGAGTGTTTGTTGATCGCTTTCGGTCGTACAGCGTTGAGTGTCAGAATCCGTCGGCTAATGAAATCGAGAAGTGTTTCGAGCGATGGTGGTTCGGCGGATCCTGATGTGGATGACTCCCATTCGAGGCGAGTGGTTGCGTCGAAGAGCTCCGTGACGAGGTAATTGAAGAGGTCCATCCCGTGCGTGTCGATCGGACGACCGATGCTCTCCTGCGCGTTGACGACGGTGGTGGCGGCGTTATGGATGCGACTCAACTCATCGGCGGTATCTCCCTTCATCTTTGACACGTTGACGAATGTGGCAAAGTTGGAGCGGATAAGTTCTCTCTTGTTCTCATAATGTTTGCTCAAGATTGCCCAAGCGCGATCGTAATTGTCGCCGGTGACAGGTAATGATCGTATTAATTTTTCAGCTTGTCCGGTCACGCTCGAACGAAGATGGTGAAGACGCTCGATGTTTGAGATCGACGTGTTGTCTCCGATGACGGAGAGGAAAAGGTCTCGGAAGGATGGCCAATCTGCGTAGTTGCCAGAGAACAGCGGCACCTTGATACGCGGCAACGAGGACCTTGAAGCGCCCTCGGTATTCCGGCGAACGGGCGACGGAGGAGACTCCCGGAATTGCTCGGCGTAGCCATCCAGCAAGCTCCGTTGTGCCACATAGAGGTTTTCGGTATCCTCATGCAATCCTGATTTGACATAATCGCTTTCATTGAATTTATCTTTCAGACCTGAGCGGATGAGATCATGCTGCGTCTCAAATTTCGACCACAACTGGTCAATGATCCTGGTGCGAGTGGTGACGGCGCTGGCGGTGATGTTGGCGTTCCCCAGCTTTCTGAGATACTCTACTGAGCGTGCGATGCGAACTTGGACTTCACGCTGACAGTCAATCAGCGTGGGCAGATCCATCTTCGATAGTTTGCTGGATGCTGGCGAACACTCACTTCACGCACCGATGGAACTCACGTTCGCGAACTTGCGGGTGCCGGCTCAACGAGAGCTCCGGCTCGAAGGACCAAAAATATATGTTCACAAACGCGATGCGAGAGAAAGGATCGCGCGGCACCAAAGGATGAGTCACTTTTATATTTGAAAAAAAGACTTTAATATTATCCACAATTAAAAAAACAACACTTTAACAAACTTTTCACAATAGTAATTATTTACAGAAAAATCGGAATCAAATCAGAGTGCGGAGTAAACGGCGGTCGTCAACGTGGTTTTGCGGTTTATCTAATAAGCGGTTTGTGATATGTGTTTCACGGCGGAAAGGCGATAAGATGAAAAGTTTCGTCGACGCCCCTTTTATCAACGCGGTGCTAGGGCCCGTCACGTCATCACGCACCAATTGATTTCGATCATTTCAAAAGTGGTGATGTGACGCAAGGGCGCCGAACGTTATTGGCTGCCCGGTTCTCGCGCGGAGTAGGCACGGGCCTGACATGCGCGAGCGGATCGATTATTTTATTGATTGGCCTTCCAGAGCCACGTGACCGCTTTGCGCATGTGTTTTGCGACATCGGCAGTTATATCTCGGTGCGGTACTCGTTGCGGGATTGTTATTTATTATGACATTTTAATTGCCCTAATGATTTATGTACGTAGATATTTTTGATCTGGGTGAATTTTTTTTCTATTGTTTATTTTACCGCGACGCATGATAATAACAACTGAAATAGATTAGAATGGATAGGCTTACTTACTTGAAATTGCATGAAATAACTCGGATTTATTTGCAATCTCAAACAACGAGAAAAAAGGTTAAAATATTAGCATCAAAAAGTAGTCAAATCAAAAAGTTGCACTAAGTAAGTGACAACATAATATATAATATTTAGATAAATTTCTTATAATGATACAAATGTATAATTATTGCTTTATTTTAAAACGTTTATAATATATACAATAACAAAATAAATTCAGTAAAATATATATATATATATATTTATTCATCTTTATATTTAAATAACATGAATAATTATGTAATTAATTTAAACTGGAATGTATATACATTGTAAAGTTATTATATATTTTTATAAAATATTTAGATAAATAGATATATATAAAAAATAAATTATTTATCTCTAAATAATTATTTAATTCAAATATATTTAAACGTATATTCAAAAAAGGTAATATAAGGCAAAGAATTAAATTTAGGAAATTAAAAAAATTTAAAGTTAAATAAAAATTTTTAATTTAAATTAAAAAATAAAAGTAAAAATAAAAGTAAAAAAAATGTAATGAACAAAATATACTTAGCGCTGTTTTTGTATTGTTATTTTAACACATTAGTAAATAAAATAAAATATAAATCAAAGTATAGACTAATTTTTTTACTGCAATACGCTTCAATAGAAATCTATAAACATATTACGTGGCTCGATATTCGAATGACATGTGGCTAGCTGAACATATCGATATACATGTATGAAATATATGTATATAATGTAACATGCAATAATTGTCATATTAAACAGATTCAACGATTGGGCAATGTGAATGGGCTAAGTGAAAATTATAAAAATGAATTTACTATACATTAATATATGCTAAAGACGTATACATATACATATATATGTTATTAATATATGTATACCAGGGTTGGGAAGTAACGAGTTACTTGTAACGAAGTTACAGTTACAGTTACTTTTTTTCGGTAACTATAACTTAACTTCGTTACTTTTTTCCATCTGTAACTGTAACTGTAACTTAGTTACATTTTTTTAGTAACTAGTAACTATTTTAATAGTTACTTTATTAGTTACTTTTTTTGGAAACATGCGCTAAAAGTATTGTTTAAGTATGGTAGCCGTTATATTATTAAATTAAATTTTGATAACAGTAGCATATGGATCTTCATATGATTTAATCTTTTACCTAAAATTTTCATTTTGTGTACATAAAATAATATAACACATAATTAAGATCGACCAATCACAGTCAAATATTTAAAAAAATTCTTAAAGGTAATAATTGATCGATTTGCTTGCGACTTTGCGATTACCATTTAGTAACTTACTATAACTATTTTTACTGTTGTATATAAAGATCATTCATACATTGATGTTAATTGCAAAGTCGCAAGCAAATCGATCAATATTACATTCAAGAATTTTTTTAAATACTTGACTGTAATTGTGCATAAAATGTAAGCTCCTTATATTTAAAACAATGTATAATTATTTTTAAAAAGTAACTGAAAAGTAACGACTCGTTACTTTTAGAGTAACTGTAACTGTAACGAGTTATTTTTTAAAATCGGTAACTTGTAACTGTAACTAGTTATTTTTTCAATGAAATAACTGTAACTGTAACTAGTTACTTTTACAAAGTAACTTTCCCAACCCTGATGTATACATATATTAATTAATGTATATGGAGCATTTCAAAGTGTTTAATTGATCAATCAAAATATAAATGAATAAAAATTTCTTTATTCTGATACATGTTTTAAAGCATTTGCAATGTTTTCCTGATCGCAATCAAAGTTTCGAGATAGATGTTTAAAGCGCATTATTTTCATTATGAATTTTTTTATAAAAAAGATTCAAATATAATTTCATGATTCTTTAATTTCGACTTATTTTGACTTCATCATTTCACTCTCCAAAGATAGGATACGACTTCTGTGTGTGATATATTCTGTATATACACATTTCGTTACTAATCATCATTTTTTAAGGACGTTTCGTAGTCAAAGGGCTATAATACAAAAACAGCGCTAAGTATTTTTTGTACATAACATTTTTTTTACTTTTATTTTTACTTTTATTTTTTAATTTAAATTAAAAATTTTTATTTAACTTTAAATTTTTTTAATTTCCTAAATTTAATTCTTTGTGCCTTATATTACCTTTTTTGAATATACGTTTAAATATATTTGAATTAAATAATTATTTAGAGATAAATAATTTATTTTTTATAAGTAGGTATACTATGAGGGTTCTAGACCAGGGGCAATGAGGGGGGGTGAGGGGCGGGGGGGAATCGGGGGCGAGGGGGGTGACGTCACGCGGGGGGAGGGGGTCTTATCAGTAGATAAGCTTATCTTTTGTTTATAAACATATCAGATAACCTGATAAGGGGATCATGTTACCTGATATATTTATAAACAAGATAAGATAAGGGGATCATGTTACTTGATATGTTCATAAACAAGATAAGATAAGATAAGCGGCGTCTTTGAGCGGTATCAAAGTTTTCTCCGAAAATCCAAGATAAGATAAGCTAAGTTTTCGAATCCAAGATAAGCGGCGTCTTTGTAAGGTATCAAAGATAAGCGGCGTCTTTGTAAGGTATCAAAGATAAGCTAGAGCGGTATCAAAGTTTTCATAAATTTTCTCCGAAGATAAGATAAAAATTCTGCGAATGGCTGCCGCCGTATCCAAGCTTGGATCGAGCGCCGACAATCGGATATCTAAGTTTGATAAGATAATTCTGCGAATTACTAAGAACAAAAGGTTTGCCGACAATCAAGCGGGTTGATCCGTACAGGTTGCGACATGTTAATCCGATCCGGCGTGTCGATCCGACGGGGTGAAATTTATCCATGTATTTCTAAGAATTATCAGCGATATCTAAATTTTCTCCGAAGATATCGCACAAATATTTCTCGCGAATTAACAATTGCATCATCATCCCCACGAACAAAGGGATGATCGGGATATATAATGAGGACCAATGCAGCTGCCGGGCCATAGTACCACTGGCGAGCGCACGCTCTCTTCATTCAGAATGTTTGTAATACTATCAAGTGCTTCCGACATTCTCAGTTTAAGTGCCGAACAGTTGCAATATATTCCGAAGATTGTTTTACTGCAAAAGTGCGGATATTTCGTAGAGCATTTGTGGGAAAAACTGCCGGAGCACATTAAGACGGATCCGGAGGTTCAGACATATCGTTGCTGCCTCGAACACTACAATCGGCCGTGGATGCGAACGCATATTGACGGTCCTGCACCGATGATCAGGGATTGCAGCGAATGTCAGCGAAAATAGGCTGAGGTTAAAAGTGCGAATAAGTGATAGACATTGAAAAATGGAGAGCGCACCGCAAAATCATGCAGAGTGTCATGAGAAGGGGTGTTATAAGACTGCTGAGAGATGGTATAGACATCTCGAGGTATGCTGTCACAATGAAAAAAAAAAAAATAACCCGTTTTGTAATAAACGTGAAGCAGTGACTTCAATTGTACAATATGTACGAAATCGCGAACTTGGTGTGCAAAAACCGCATACAAGACGTGTAGCCCAGTTCCTGGAAACGCATGAAGACATTGTAAGAGTGGCTGGTGATTTATCTAAATGCACCAGAACGTCTAAGCGACACAAGCGAGTCGCATGTTATCAACGTCGATACAAAAATTGTGTCGATTATTTCACTGTGGACAACTATGAATTTGGCTACATGGACATGCCTTCACCATCGGTGTCATGCAAAACACAATCATCCGAAAATGATTCTGACCAAGAAATGGAGGAGTCAGATAGGAGAGAACCATCGTCATCATCATCATCATCATCATCATCGCCAGATTTTTTGTCGGCAGCCTATTTATCTTTTCTGTGATAAAATAGGTGTACAACATATGTGATATCAACGTGTTCTGAGAGAGAGAGTAGATATGTCTTCGCGGAAGGTGTAAACATGTCGATAGACAACTACTGAGCAGCCGCTATTTTTTGTTTCGTCGGAGATCATCTTTCGGAGATAATTGCATCATTGCATGAACAAAGGGATGACCGGGATATATAATGAGGACCGATGTCACTGCCGGGTCATAGTACGGTGACATTTCAGCGCAATAAGTGACTCGAGAATCAATTGTTTTTGCAAAAATGGAGAAAGACATGGAAGTAGTGATCTCCGACGATGAAGAGATGAAGGTGGTGGTCATCCCTGATGACGAGATGGAGGTGGTCGTCGTCCCGGATGACGAGATGGAAGTTATAACCATCTCCGACGACGACAGTGACAGTGATGGTGCGGTGTACGACCCTGTGTACGACAGGGAGGTGAATATCATCTTAGATGATATAGAAGAAATGGAGGGTGATGTCATACCCATTGTTGAGCAAGAAGAAGCAGAAGAAGAAGAGGAGGAAGAAGATTTGCATGATGATGGGTACGAAAGCGAAAACGCTATTCGGGAGTCGTGCCACTCGCGTACGTTAGATGTACGAGCAGTTGCATCCCTCGACGAAGATACATGGGTATGCGTTATAACAGCATACGTCTCACCAGGAGGGTCAGTGAAAATCTGCATTCCCTGTTTCATGAGAAACAGGGAAAGATTCGCAGCAACTACACTAACGCACAGACACGTGACGATGCGGTACAGGGATGTACCGCATCTTTATTGCATCGATTGTTTAGAAAAAGTGTTCGTACTCTTCCTGGCCAACTTGTGCCCAATCTGTCAAGGCTGTAAGTATATATATATTAAAATACCAAAAAAAAATCTATAAAATAGTATAATAATTTATTATATTTCTATGTGCAGATGCCGAGACACAGTCTGACAGCGATGGTTAACGCGACCCCCTCTCTCGCAGTCGCAGCAGGCCCGCTGGCTCTCTCTCGCCGCTACCTCGAGCCGCCGCCACATCTCTCTCTCTCGCTGCTCACTCGCCGTCACCGTATATTTTTTATATTTTATATTTTATATTTTTTATATTTTTATATTTTTATATTTTTATATTTTTTTATATTTTTATATTTTTATATTTTTATATTTTTATATTTTTTTATATTTTACATATATTATTTTTTATTTTTTATTTACACACACAGTAGAGAGGGTTTGGAGTCATTAAATACCGCGGAAGTGACGAACCGCGGGGTCCTCATCTCTACTGCAACACATGTACAAGTACACACACGCATACACACATGCACATACTCTGACATATGAGGTGTAAATCCGACCGGCAACCTCCACGCGGTACACCTCGGGTAATGCTAATGCCGGCGGTAATATATTAAATAAAAAAATATTAATATAATAAAATGTTTATTAATTTAAAAAATGTTTCCCTTCTTCTTTCCTTATAGAAAAAAAAATATGTAAAAACTAATGTAAAAAGTAATGAATAAAATATATATATTTTATTAAAATAAAAAAAAAAATGTTTTTCCTCCTCTCCTTCATATCCCTCGCCGCAACATCTTTCTCGCAAAATCCAGGCTTGGATCTCTCTCGTTCACCGTCGCATCTCTCGCCGTCGCCTCTCTCGCCGCTGCATCTCTCCTTCATATCTCTCGCCGCAACATCTCTCTCGCAAAATCCAGGCTTGGATCTCTCTCGTTCACCGTCGCATCTCTCGCCGCAGGCCCGAGCCGCCGCATCTCTCTCGCCGTCGCCTCTCTCGCCGCAGGCCCGAGCCGTCGCCTCTCTCGCCGCTGCATCCGATCTCTCTCGCCGCAGGCCCGAGCCGCCGAATCCAGGCTTGGATCTCTCTCGCCGCAGGCCCGAGCCGCCGCATCTCTCTCGCCGCTGCATCTCTCGCCGCAGGCCCGAGCCGCCGAATCTCTCGCCGCTACTTCCCTCTCTCTCACTCTTGAATGCGTGCTGCATCCGATCTCTCTCTCGCGCTGCGGCCCGTTTTCTTTCTCTCTTAATGAGACGGTCGCGTGCGCCTCGTAAGATAAAATTATCGATTCTGCCGCAGCATGGATGGTCTTATCTCGTAAAATAAAAATATCGATTTTTTTCTCGCTGAATGCATTGTCCTTGACACAATAATTATATCTCGCAAAGTATGTAACGGGTGGCGCGCAAATAAAGTACACCATAATATATACATATAAGTATTTATTTATCTTATATTTAATACATAATTATGTAGTTTTATTACATATTAAAAACTAAAGCCACCAGCTCGCAATCGACAAGTTGGTGCATGTTGAAGGCATTGCTAGCGCGTATCGCATTCGACAATTCTCTCGCATTCGTTACAGTGGATGCAATATTGGAGAATTGAGTATATTTGATATCAACCGTTGCGACGAGCCTCGTCAATCGATCGTACATTATTTCGATACATGAATCGAGCTCGAACATACGATGTAACGTCGATTCGACCATCATCATGCGCACATCCGCTGATTCGAGACTTATGAGCTTGGTGCCGTTTATCTTGTGAAATCGCACTGTTAGCGGCCCGACACTTATGCAATTATACACATCATTGTTGGAGGAGGAGTCATTGTTCAGGTAATTGTGAATAGCGTGGCGTTGCTCGTAGAGTCCTTTCCACGTTTCGAGAGATAGTAATAGCTGTTTTCCCCGATGATCTCCTATGGCGATCTCCACGTAACTCGGCGGATCCACTCTGATGCCGATTTCGAGGAATTTGAATTCCGTTGCCGTCAATGCGTATCGTCTTCCAAGTATGCGAACCGCACGAGGCTCCAGCGAAACGCTGTAAAAATTAGATAAAAAAGATAAAATAAAATTAGGAAAAAAAGAAATTATAACTCGTAAAATGCCTTAAATATAGAATATAAAAAAAATATATAAAATAAAATTAAAAATATAAAAGATACAAAAAAAAGTTATACTTACTCGTCGCATTTCTTCTCGCACGTTTCTTCATGTCTCGGCATGTAGTAATTCATGCTGCTGCTGCTTCTTTGAACCGGGGGTATTAAAAAGTGAACCGTCAGTTAGAACGGTCGACGAAAGACTGATTGTATAATAAGGTATTAATAATCGAGTAACGGTCATTTTTAAAATATTAGGAGAAGGGGATTCTTAGAAATATATCTGAAGGGAAAGAACAAAGAGAAATATTTAAAATATTAGGAGAGGGGGATTCTTAGAAATATATCTGGAGGGAAAGACAAATTATTAAAAGTAGTGGGGGTAAAAGAAATTCTTAGAAATACGATTGCGTGAGAAATTTTTAAAATATTAGGAGAAAGGAATTCTTAGAAATACGATTGCGTGAGAAATTTTTAAAAGTAGTGGGGGTAAAAGGATTTCTTAGAAATATCTGGTTAGGAAAAATAATAAAGAGAATAGTATGTAAATAATATGTTTATTCAAAAAACGGATGATCGTCGCGATTAGCCGACCACCAATTGAATAATTTAAATACATTTTGTAACGCGCAATTTTTTACATGTTTATTACATCGTAGAGTATATGTGGGATCTAATTTATTTAATGCAGGCACATCTTCATATATGGCATCCAAGGTCTCAATCATGAAACCGCTGCACGCATCGTCCACTATTTCAGCAAGCCACTCTCGCTTTTCGAGTCCTTTTACATACACGAGAGAGGACTCTTCTTCTTCCTCCTCGTCTTGTTCATTTATGCCATTGATAGCTGCCGTGATCAAGCGCTGAGCCATGCAGTATGGAACATTTCCATCCTCCCATTGCAAGCTGTGATGATGCTGAGTTATCCATGAGGCCTGGCGCCTTTCCGACTTTATAAGCACGCTCCACGGCACAGGGCATGCGAAGAAATAATGTGACATGATATATCCTCTTCTCAGGATTGCCGCTTCCTTCACGATAAATCGCTTGTTTAGGATAAATCCTTGCAGGTCGACAAACGTTGGTGCGGACATGATCTCTTCGATGTGAGTCAGTCGAGAGGTATTACTTCACTAACATCAGACATCTCGCATCATCATGATTATGTATCCTCCTCCACCTCCTCCCCCTCTTTCACACGCGTATTTGTGTAAACATTTTTTAGGTGATTTTGCGCACAACGTTGGTCAACGGGTTGTACTGGATCACGCGATCGTGCATGATGAGGCAGTACGCAGTGGTATTATTAGGTATATTCTCCTTACACTCAAATTCCAATCTCACATCCACCGTTGCGCTCTTGACCGATTCGTTTTGTCGAGAACAATCGATAATCACAAACGGACCGTTTTGTAAAAACCGTGTGATGGTGAGGCTCGGCTCGAGATACTCGTATCCGTAATAATTTTTGCAGAAACGCGCATACGTGTCATACAAAATCGACCATCTGTTTCTATCGAAATCCAGATTCATATCGTCGTACGGATAACATTCCGAGTTCAGATAGAGTTTCACGTTGGTTAATTTACAGTTGTCGAATCGACTCGTATCCTCGGACATGACATTTTTACGCCCTGTCTGCAGAGCAAAAATTACATATCGCGGCTTCTCCAGTTGAGTCGCGGTCTTAATGGCCCACGAATGCTTGGTCGTACGCTGCAATAGCGGAAATTCGTATAGATCCCACGAGCGGAAACCCATGCTGAGGTAACGTCCGCTTTCCAGAGCGCGCAGCATCGACAGCTTCTTAATCTCGCTCAACAACACGTGTGGCATTCGCCATTGTATCTTGAATATGTTGATCACAGGCTCCAGTGCAGAATTTCCATACAGACAATTATTGTCGTTGCGCGCTCGTATTAGGATCAACTCATGACGCGCATTAATAACCACGCGTTTGTAATCCTCGCAAAATCCCAGCAACATGTGCAGCGGTACGCAAAAATTAAAGTATCCATTCACAGTAGTCGGGCTATCCCAGCCTGCATTTCGCATAATCACGCTTCTATCGGATGACATTGTCACATAGTTTTTCAGCAGACTTGTTATTCCCACATTCCTGTTGCGATCAATCTCCACACCATCGAGCTCGTAGCGAATTTCGTCAAACATGAATGCGACGCAATTATTTCCCAGCATCACATTGGATCCCTCAATTGGATGAGTTATCCGCAGTTCACCCTCGATGTAGAGGAAACTCTCATACGGCAACGTATATAAATCCTGTTGTTGTATGGGTATTCTTATCTCGTCGCTGTATCCAAATGTTGTGTTGGCAAACGGGTTGTATGTGTGAGTCTCAATCTTGACGATGCGATCGTCAAAGACTGGCTCTTCCTCGATGTTGAGAATCTCAGTCATTGTTCAGATGGCGCGCACCGCAAATCCCAAAGATTGTAAAAACGCAACGTTTGACGAGGTGAGTCTCTTCTTCGCGGTTGATTTGATATTAGCGAATGATGTTGTTGCTGGCCTGATTGTGTTCTTCGTGTCTTTATTCAACACGAGCATCCCGTTGCACGAGGGTGGCCCGCCGTCGTACGTGCAATCTAATTGTTATCTCTTCACCTCGAAAATCGAACAATCGTCCCTCCTGGTCAGTAACGCGTAACACTAAATCAGTAATGCTCCGTACGAAGACCGGCAGGTAAATGATCTGCGCCGGCGTTTCCGATATCTTATATCCTGGTGGTACCCTCGGTGAAAATTCATGTATCGTGTGAACGAGTTTATCGTTGCAGTATGCACCCGCGGTCACGTTACACTCTATGCGGATAATGTTCACGTTGATAATATTAATCGCCATGTTCGATTTGTGCCATTTTCGCGGTTGCAGTATACGATTCGAGAATCCCAGCAGCGATCCAATGTTGTTGGGCATGCTAAAGTTTACTCTGTAGGCACACTTGATCTCGCTTCTCATCGTATTGTAATTAGCGCGGAGCACAATTGGGTAATCGTCATCGTCGACACCTTTATCGCTAACAGCATTATGTTTTCGGGAAAGTGCGCGTTTCAAAAATTCATGTATCGCTTGCAGCTCGTACGATCCCTCGGGAATCGTAATTTCCGCATCGTCTTTGCCGTAGTAAAATTTATTATTCGAGGAATTCACATTCGATATAGTGTGATAAGTTTCAAAATCCGTCAGACCGAGCTCGTAGTCCGCGTCGCTCAATCTAGCACGTTAAATATTTGCACCCCAATTCCCCGGGGGGGTGAAAATGCCAAACTGTCGAAATAGATTGCGCGATTTCCCCTTTTTTTCATACGCCACCCAATGAAGTGCCAGGACCGCTGTGCTGTCCGAAATTTACGAAAAACCGTTTATTTTCTCGGCGGGGCCTTTTTTCGGTAAATTATTGGCATAAAAAACCTTAAAATATGGAAAGTGATACGGTTGCAAGTTGTGCAATTGCACATTTTGTTCCCCACCTTGCGGCATTTTTAAAAAAGTTTTTACGTTTTTTTTTTCCCCGTCCCCGTCCAATTTGTAAAGGGGGGAGATAAAATCGCGGCCTTCATGGCGCGATTGTGGCGTATTCCCCCCTTTTTAACTGACGTTGGGGGGGGCTTTTTGTCGTTTTTTTTTTTTTTTTTTTTTTTTTTTTTTTTTTTTTTTTTTTTTTTTTTTTTTTTTTTTTTTTTTTTTTTTTTTTTTTTTTTTTTTTTTTTTTTTTTTTTTTTTTTTTTTTTTTTTTTTTTTTTTTTTTTTTTTTTTTTTTTTTTTTTTTTTTTTTTTTTTTTTTTTTTTTTTTTTTTTTTTTTTTTTTTTTTTTTTTTTTTTTTTTTTTTTTTTTTTTTTTTTTTTTTTTTTTTTTTTTTTTTTTTTTTTTTTTTTTTTTTTTTTTTTTTTTTTTTTTTTTTTTTTTTTTTTTTTTTTTTTTTTTTTTTTTTTTTTTTTTTTTTTTTTTTTTTTTTTTTTTTTTTTTTTTTTTTTTTTTTTTTTTTTTTTTTTTTTTTTTTTTTTTTTTTTTTTTTTTTTTTTTTTTTTTTTTTTTTTTAAAAAAAAAAAAAAAAAAAAAAAAAAAAAAAAAAAAAAAAAAAAAAAAAAAAAAAAAAAAAAAAAAAAAAAAAAAAAAAAAAAAAAAAAAAAAAAAAAAAAAAAAAAAAAAAAAAAAAAAAAAAAAAAAAAAAAAAAAAAAAAAAAAAAAAAAAAAAAAAAAAAAAAAAAAAAAAAAAAAAAAAAAAAAAAAAAAAAAAAAAAAAAAAAAAAAAAAAAAAAAAAAAAAAAAAAAAAAAAAAAAAAAAAAAAAAAAAAAAAAAAAAAAAAAAAAAAAAAAAAAAAAAAAAAAAAAAAAAAAAAAAAAAAAAAAAAAAAAAAAAAAAAAAAAAAAAAAAAAAAAAAAAAAAAAAAAAAAAAAAAAAAAAAAAAAAAAAAAAAAAAAAAAAAAAAAAAAAAAAAAAAAAAAAAAAAAAAAAAAAAAAAAAAAAAAAAAAAAAAAAAAAAAAAAAAAAAAAAAAAAAAAAAAAAAAAAAAAAAAAAAAAAAAAAAAAAAAAAAAGAACAGAAAGGTAGATGAGAAGCTGGCTGCGTTAGAGAAGGATGTACGAGCGTTGGAGACTGCGATAAAAGAACTTTTGCGTGCACCAAACACTACCTCAGACATCTAATGAGCGGTTGGCTCGGAAACGTCCATCAAACAAACGTCTAGAAGAAGTGGTTACGATCGACGTGCTACCAAACAACAATGAGTGGTATCAGTGACCGACCCGGAAGCAGCAGTGACCGACCCGGAAGCAGCAGCTGTGAACGACCTGGAAACGGTGGTGAACGCGACCGCTACGATCGAGGTTACGATCATGTCAAACAGGGTTGCGAACGAGGCTACGAACAAGTCCTTAAAGGTTCCATACAAGGCTATCACCAACTCAGTAAGGGTTGCGAACAGGTCAGGGATGGTTACGATCGATTCAAAAGCGGTTGCGAACGGATCAGAAACGACTGCGAAAAAGGCTGCAAACGAGTCAAAGACGATTTTCGAATGGGTCAAGGACGGGAGTGAACAATGCTATAACGACTACCTAACCCGAAAGAACCTCGAAACAACGTGAACGAACCCCGAAACAACCCCGAAACAACGTGAACGAACCCCGAAACAACGTGAACGAACCCCGAAACAACCCCGAAACAACGTGAACGAACCCCGAAACAACGTGAACGAACCCCGAAACAACCTCGAAACAACGTGAACGAACCCCGAAACAACCCGAAACAACGTGAACAAACCTCGAAACAACGTGAACGAACCCCGAAACAACGTGAACGAACTCCGAAACAACCCCGAAACAACGTGAACGAACCCCGAAACAACGTGAACGAACCCCGAAACAACCCCGAAACAACGTGAACGAACCCCGAAACAACCCCGAAACAACGTGAACGAACCCCGAAACAACCCCGAAACAACGTGAACGAACCCCGAAACAACGTGAACAAACCCCGAAACAACGTAAACAAACCCCGAAACAACCCCGAAACAACGTGAACGAGCGAGAATGAATAGTGAAAATAACAACGAGCAACATAGTTTGGAGAGAAGGCAGTTGGTAAACGAGTTGCACGCGTCAGCGAGAAAAAATTTCTCTCGAAGGCATGTCATAGTGCAAGGATACGATGATCTGTGGCAAGCCGACATTGTCGAGATGCGTCCGTACTCCCGTTTCAACAGAGGTTACCACTACATACTCGCCGTCATCGATGTGTTGAGCAAGTATGCGTGGGCTGTACCACTCAAGAGTAAAGGAGGAAGCGAGACAGCTGACGCAATCGCTGAGATAATTTGAGACAGCAAGAGATGTCCGAAAAACATGCAAACCGATAACGGGAAGGAATTTTACAACGCCGATGTGCAACGACTTATGCGAAAACATGACATTAATCACTATTCGACATATTCGATATTGAAGGCGTCAGTCGTCGAGCGATTCAATCGCACGTTAAAGAACGACATGTGGAAGATGTTTACGCTGAATGGCACTTACAAGTGGTTCGACATACTGCCACGCCTCGTATCAGATTACAACGGACGCAAGCATCGAACGATTGGTATGCGACCCGCCGACGTTACCCCCGCGAGAGCCGAAAGACTCTTGGCTACCGTGTACAATCGTGTAAAAATCGCGGGCCCGGCAAAGTTCAAAGTAGGTGATCAAGTACGCGTCAGCAAGTACAAACAACTTTTCGAGAAGGGTTACACGCCAAATTGGACAACCGAGGTGTTTAAGATTGTTAAAGTGCAGCATACTAATCCCGTAACATATCTACTCGAGGATTATCGCAAGACATCTATCGCTGGAGCGTTTTACGAACACGAGCTGCATCGCGCAAATTGTCCGGAAGTGTACCTCGTGGAGAAAATACTGCGCAGGAGGGGTAACGAGGTTTACGTGAAATGGTTGGGATTCGACAGTTCGCACAACTCTTGGATACATAAAAACAATGTTATTTAATGTATTTTATTCAATCATTGTATAACATAATATATATTATACCATATATATATAAAAATATATAAAAATATATAACAAAAAATATATACTTCTCATTAATACATCCTCACAATATAATACATATAATAAATATAATTTACAACGGTATTCTATAATGTCCCCACGGCAAGGTGTCGGTCGACTCAGATACGACATACCGTTTGTCGTCGTAGGGACTTAGAGCAATTTTCGTCTCGCTGATGGTATACACTTTATGCAATTTCGATCTTATACATGACTGTTGACGCGTCATTTCAATCTCGTCATTAAGGCAACGCGTATAATCGTCGAATGTTATACTACGCGCTACGACGTTACTTTTGACGCCTTTTGCCTTTTTAGTGTCCTTTTTACCGTCCACCCGCAAAGCATACATTTTTGCTCTAAGCCCGACGAATTCGGTCATTATCGCGCCGTTATTCTCATCTTTCATCAGACCTGGCACCTTTTTATTCGCGAGTGGTATACCGTACGCATTATTCGCGGCGTAGTCGCTGGTATCGAATCGAGCGATATCGCGTTTCAAATTTTCATAGACATCCTGACATTTAATTTGATAAATTAAACTGTCCGTGTCGGTGTACATTACTCTACAATTGTCACGATAGAGCGGTGACATGTATTCGTGATGAAATTCATAAAGACATACTTTTGATATGTCGAGTATGCACATGCCGACGTAGATTGGTTTGTAGATTTTAACTTCGAGTTTGCGTAATTCAATTGCAACTAATTTTTCCGAAAATACGCTAGTACTATGAAAATTTGGTTTCGCGATCATTGCCTCCGCACCGTACCGTCCGTCCCATTTTGTTAATAATTTTACATCAACATGATTGCGCACATTTTCCATCGTCTTGCCAAATACCGCATTATTCATCAATTTATATAAATTTTTTTCAAAATCGTTTTTCGCATGTGTTCTAAACTGCGTGTTGAGTTCGATGTATTTTTGCAGCCACGCTGACTGCGTGAATTGTAGTATGCGGTATATTTTTGTTATGCGTAGCCCGTGGCGCGTGCACTGCTGTAGATTACGATAGTGTATCACGTAGCGCTTCTTATCGCAAAGCGTTGCGAGGAGTTTATACTCCCGCTTGCCGGGCGGCTTATCGCGCGTCGGGCAAAACGGTAGGTCAATGTGCGCGTCATGAAGATGCCGCGGATACTCTAAATCTACTTCGAGAACATAGCCTATAGGCGAATCGAACGCGATAGATGATACGTCAAAATTCGATATATCGTCGACCCACCGAAAATCGGCATACGGCAATGGTTGACACATTGCCCATCCGTACAAATTATTTACATCGAAATACATGAGGTACGATGAGGGTTTCGATGGGTCGTACGATTGCATGTACTTGTTATTAGCCTGTGCGTATCGGCCTGAACATTGACTAAGGCCGCCGCGTATACCTCGTTCGACAAACATAACCATGTCAATGTCTGTTAATAATTCAAATTTTATATTCGTATGTTTTAACATGGCGTCCCATGTATATCCGGGGAGAGTATAATAATACGCGGGATCGAGTCCGTAACTTTTTATACAACTATCGCGAAAATTCTCAAATATATCAGCCAATAACAAGACATCAATTTTTAAATATAAATCGCTATATTCGCCTAGCGTTCGAAGGGAGAATCGGCTCCAGACGGTCTCGGCGTGCGCGTAATCACTCTCGGATACTGTGTCGCCGGTTAAGGAACTGTAAAATGAGTCGCGCGGCGGTAAACGTGTGTCTTGTAATCTGTCCACGCAGTCAATGTATTCGTACGGAAAGACGCCCTTCCGTGTCAATAAATTGAATTTTTCACTAGTTAAATTTTGATATTCCGAATGTAAAATTTTTAGTTTTTCTTTATCCAAAAATGACGCTAATTTGTCGAGACTAGCGCTGAGAAATTTATATGAGTCTATGAACCGTAATTTAATATAATTTTTCGAATTATTATCTTGTGTCAATTTAACAGTCTTCGAGAATGAAATGTATTTTTCCTTTGTTATCGGCAGTAATTCGATTTCCCCTTCGAACGCTGTGGCTATGTCCTCGATAATGAAATGCGCGTCGTAGCCGGACAGATTGTGAAAGACTATAGGAATACAAAATGATTCTTTGTAATTTAAGTTACAATTTGAGTGCGCGGGACCCCTGTACCGCCCGGTGAGGTGGCAATGATCGCGGACGCGTGTATCGTCTTCGTCAAACGGTTTCTCACAAATGTGACAATGCGTCGCGGTGCGAAATTTTAACCACTCGTCAGGCGTTAA
This sequence comes from Nylanderia fulva, assembly GCF_048542155.1. Lineage (NCBI taxonomy): Eukaryota > Metazoa > Arthropoda > Insecta > Hymenoptera > Formicidae > Nylanderia > Nylanderia fulva. Next base: position 29,097 of record NW_028191133.1, read on the forward strand.
ATTTACCGTGAGGACATTGGTCGTTAAAATATTTTTTACGCGGATTGCTAAATTTTTAAGCTGTTCGGCGAACCACGCGACGCAATCGACACTACGGCGGGAATTGTACGCGGACAACGAACTGTCGTACGAACACTGTACGTAATACGCGATGCTGAACACTTGATGGTGTTGATGATTTTTGGCATCTTCGGTCTTTGCCAAAACACACTCGAGATCGGCGTACACTACAAACGGCAGCCGCTCCTTCCTCGTGTAGTTGTCGAAGCTGAGCCACTTGTCCTTGTCGCTCGGCAACCGGATAGCGCAGTCGTTCAGTTTCCCGCAATCTTCCATATGCGCCTGCAACTGGTCCTCAGAATAGAAATAATGTAGGCATCTGTAAAAAAAATAAAAAATTTAATTAGAAATATTTTAAATATAATTTAAGTTTACTATATACTTACCGATCGCAAATAAATTTTCTACATTTGTGTTTGCTCAGTTGCGAGCTCACGAGACGTAGACAGATTTTTTATGCACGCGAAATGTCCAACGCTGTTTTCGTCCTCCACGTACAGCAGATTGACGTGCCTGTCCTTCTTTTTTTCCGAAAGACGCAACGGGACGATGTTCTCGTTCTCGATGATGTATACGTTTACGGAAATGTCGTTTGCAAGTTCGAACTTTTTTATTTGATTCACAGTCACTGGAAACTCAATGTTTTGGAGATTCAGCACTGTTGTGTAATGCGGATAGGAGGATTCTCGATCCACATGTATATCAGCGGGGTACAGAGCGGCCACCACCGACCATGCGAAACACGCATTGTCCGCTGATCGCACATTAATCACCGCTCTCTTTGTTACAATTTTTTGCGGTAATATGATACGACATCCCGCGCGCATAGGATTATACTTGTTGATATTCACTGTCAAATCTATTATCCGCGACAATGCCCAACCGCTATCGCGTTCCTGGAACTCTTCTAGCGATGCTAGCGTGGGCTCGATTACGCGGCGCTCGTACCACTCGCGTACATCGGACGTGCGAAAGAGTTCAAAGTTTCTCGTGTTAATACTTTTATTGGCGCGCTTGTCACCGGACACAAATTCACCGTTGAAAACAGTGTTCACTTTTACACTGGCGTGTCTTTGTAGCACATTCTCCACGTTCTCGACTACAATGTCTGCGGCATTTTCCAAAAACTGACGCGGTTCGATGTGGTCTGCGTTAATTACCGCACCGGTCAGTATACGGCTATCGAACGCCGTATCGATTTCGCGCCAAACGAGTCTTTGCGCGTTATTGCCGCCGCCGCTGCCACTAGGTATGGATCCACCACTAGGCATGGATTCACCGACATATCGTCTCTGCAAGCGCACCTTTGCACCCTCGAGTCGCGCTATTCTCGCCACCAGAGATTGTCTATGTCCAATCGAGAGACGCGGACGCTTGGCACGGCTGCGTTCTTCCAGCTCTTCGATAAACCGTTCGCACTCTTGCAGCCATCCGAAATATTCGCCCAAGTTAGCAACTTGGCGGGAACGCTCCAACAGGTCGCGCTCAATGTTCTCCATTTTTGTAAAAAATTCACTTATTACAAAAAAACTTCTTTGCACACTAAACTTTTTTTCTTGCACCTCGAATGAAGCGTGCGCTCGCCAGTGGTACTATGGCCCGGCAGCTGCATCGGTCCTCATTATATATCCCGATCATCCCTTTGTTCGTGGGGATGGTGATGCAATTGTTAATTCGCGAGAAATATTTGTGTGATATCTTCGGAGAAAGTTTAGATATCGCTGATAATTCTTAGAAATACATAGATAAGGCCGCCCGTTACCTTTCATTTCACCCCGTCGGGGATCCAAGCCTGGATCGACACGCCGGATCGGATTAACATGTCGCAACCTGTACGGATCAACCCGCTTGATTGTCGGCGAACCTTTTGTTCTTAGTAATTCGCAGAATTATCTTATCAAACTTAGATATCCGATTGTCGGCGCTCAGCTTGGATTCTGAAACGGCGGCAGCCATTCGCAGAATTTTTATCTTATCAAATTTAGATGAAGAAACGCAACCCCCTTAGTAATAGATATCTGAATGTCGGCGCTCGGGATCCAGCTTGGATTTGGATTTTGCGGCAGCCATTCGCAGAATTTTTATCTTATCTTCGGAGAAAATTTATGAAAACTTTGATACCGCTCAAGCTTATCTTTGATACCTTACAAAGACGCCGCTTATCTTTGATACCTTACAAAGACGCCGCTTATCTTGGATTCGAAAACTTAGCTTATCTTATCTTGGATTTTCGGAGAAAATTTATGAAAACTTTGATACCGCTCAAAGACGCCGCTTATCTTATCTTATCTTGTTTATGAATATATCAAGTAACATGATCCCCTTATCTTATCTTGTTTATAAATATATCAGGTAACATGATCCCCTTATCAGGTTATCTGATATGTTTATAAACAAAGATAAGCTTATCTACTGATAAGACCCCCTCCCCCCGCGTGACGTCACCCCCCTCGCCCCCGATTCCCCCCCGCCCCTCACCCCCCCTCATTGCCCCTGGTCTAGAACCCCCATAGTATACCTACTTAACGGTTTTGCCGAATAATTATATTACAACGAGCATGCGCGGTTTCTCACGGGCGCCTCGATTCATCAATAATTACCGCGATCGCTCGCTCGCGCATGCTTTCTTCGAGCCTTCGTTGCGTCAATTATAACAGCGGCCAATTACGAGTAATGCGCTCAGGTCACCTCGCGCAATATTCGAAATACTCGAAATTATTGGCGCTTCACGCGAAAGTGGGCTCCGTCCTGAAAATTATAAAGGAGGAGCTCACACCCGACTTGTCAGCCTTATCGCATTCCGCCGTGAACCGCATAACGCAAAACCGCATACTAGTTAAACCGCAAAATTCGTTGACGACCGCCGCTTATTCCGTACTCTGATTTCGATTACGTTTTTTTTCTGTAAAATAATTAACGTTTGTAATAAGTTTGTTAAAGTGTACTTTGTCATTAAGTGTGTTTGAAAATTAAATTCTTTTTATACAAAAGTGACTTATCCTGTTGTGTCGCGCGATCCTCTCTCACGCAGCGCGTTCGTGAACATTGACCAACGATAACTTTCTCAAATATCTCAAACTTCTAGTGATATTAAATAAACACAATACGTTACCAATTATCTTTGCAATAATTGCAAATAACAAATAATACTAAAACATTTGCAAAATGTTATACATATATCTATGCGGAATATATCACGCAAATAATTGTATATGTAAACGTGAAAATTGCATTACAGAAAATTAGTTAAAGGGAAAGAATAATGTTGTTTTTTAAATAACATATTTATCAAAAAATTAATTTGGTAGCATGGAAATTCTTTAAAGTTTTTACCATTTTCTTAATCATATTAAATTCGAATAATATTTATATAATAAAATAATAAGAAATTATACAAAATGATATAAAATTGTTATCTAGAACTTAATTAATTCGAATAAAAAATATTTTTAAAATGCAAACTTTTATGCAATAAATTAAATATTATAATAAGTAAAGTAATAAATTTGAAAAATATATAACTTAATAACAACGTTTTATGCCCACAAAATAACTTTTTACCTACTTATTCAAAAGAAGGTACTCAAAAATTTAAACGATCTAATAATAAATTATCACGAAAAGTAACTGATATGTTATTCAAGGTGCCAGTTCAAAGTGAACATACGTAAAGTGTATATTATCTAAATTTAGTAATAATATATTATCATGAAAAGTAACTGTAATATTTTATTCAAGGTGCAAGTTCACATTGAATATGCATACATATAAGTAAAACTGATTACAATTTGATTCTAGAAAATAAGTGCGATATGTTATTCTTAGTGCACAAAATATAATAGTCGTTTATAGAGATTTGATTTGAAATTCATACTAGCCCGTACAATGAAAAATAATTGCTCGTAATTCCAGAGTACTAGATTGTTAATGACTCAAAAAAATAACATGGCGGCCTGCTCTCAAAACACTATGATGTTTCTCGATGTCCATTTAGAAATAATGTCGAAGCTCTTACAGAATAATTACTACAACATTTGAAATACGAAAAGTATTACATTAGAAGAAGATTAGATTAGAATAAGGATTCAACGTATTTTTAAAAGCTCTACACACACATCGAAGTGAATATACAAAACTATATACAAATACCTTTTT